>NW_027280252.1:0-209391 GCF_046629955.1 Centroberyx affinis
GTTATGGATATGCAGGTGTCACAGGCCTCTTTGTCTATCTCTTTCATTGCCATCCATATATCTCTCCACCATCTGTTCCTCACTCACTCTCTCTCCCCAGTGGTCGTATGGTTTCTACCTGATCCACCTGCAAGGGAAGCAGGGCTTCCAGTTCTTTTGTAAAACTGAGGAGACCAAGAGGAAGTGGATGGAGCAGTTTGAGATGGCTATGTGAGTGAGATTACACAGAATCAGCAGCGTTATCAGCTGCCTCGACCAATCGGTTCCTTTCATTCGTAATGATTCACTTCTATCCTCCCACCATCAAGGTCCAACATCAAGCCAGAGAGAGCCACAGCCAATCAGCATAACTTCCAGATGCACACGTTCGATAAGAACACCAACTGTCGGGCTTGCAAGATGCTGCTGAGGTAATGATTGTGTTATGTGCATAACACTTAGTACAGTCAAATAATAGATCCATCCTAAAATGGACTTTCCAAGGACATGCACTTTTTATGTAGACTCAAAAGAAAATCTTTTATTTAATACACCCTGAGGCTGTGTAAAGTGTGCAGAAAGATTTATCCATGTTTTATGCTGCATTAATATAATTTAGTACAATTTAAGTCAATCACACGTCTCAGGGACACAAAGCATGATTGAATAAGAAGGAGGTTGAAGGAAGTGGTGAGCTGAAGAAAAATCCAGCTACACTTGGTGAACAACAAATTAAGAGGCTTAAGTCACAAAGGGAGTATGTTTTGGCTAAGATAGCCTTCATCAGGTTTTATTTATTTATTTTTTATTTAATCTGTATTTTACCAGGAAGTCCCATTGAGAACCAATTTCTCTTTTACAAGGGAGACGTGGCTAAAAGATAAATTGACGAAAACATGAACATGGCTGCTGTTAACCTAATGTTAAAAGCAGAACATAATCTACTACATATGATTGATAGATAATATTTTTAAGCATTCCCACCGTGTCTCTGACCACACCTCTCCCCATGTGTGTGCTGCTTAACTTCAGCAGGAATAGCTCAGTGTAAATCGCGCCACTGAATCACCATTTTCACCTCTACAGTTAGCTGGGCTAAAATCGATTCTGCGTATTGACCCACAAACTTCATGGCTAGACTGACCTAAATTCACAACGCTGCTAGTGGAAGCGGGGACCAGCGTTCTCACTTAGTGCAAGATGCTAATTACAGCTGCAGCCCCAGTGGATTCCACAGTGATTTATGGCACTTTCTATTAAACATGGCAGTGCGGGATGCATGCAGAGTTATGGTATACGTAACATGTGCTGCAATGCTGACCGCTAGTATGTGGTCTTAAATGGAGTAAATTGATTCTGTGAACTTAAAAAATAAAGCGGAAATGATGTGGGTAGGGATAAGTTGTGTAACTACAATAGCAGTTTTTTTGTAGCAAGCAGTATATTGGCAGTTTCTCTGACTGTTGTTGTGTGTGTGTGTGTGTGTGTGTGTGTGTGTGTGTGTGTGTGTGTGTCCGTCCACCAGGGGTATCTTCTATCAGGGCTACTACTGTTCTCGCTGTGGGACAGGAGCACACAAGGAGTGCCTGGAAGTCATCACCATCTGCAAAATCAGTAGGTGTTTCCTCTACTCTCTAGTAGAAACCCAGACCCAGACTTACTATTTTGGGGGTGGGGGGGGGGGGTCACTAGTATGTAGTCCTGTTGCGATGCCTCTCTGACAGTCTTCCTCTCCTCTGTCTTTTGTTTCAGATCCCCATGACTTGGTGAGCAAATCCTCTTATCAGCGAACAGCAGAATTATCACCCTCTCAGAAATGACAGAGTGCTTTGTGAAGTGCCTCTTTTATATATGTTTTTCTTTCATAAAAGATTTACCACTGAATGAAGCAATTAAGATTTCAGTTTGCCAATATTGCTACTGATGTAATATTTTGCTTTTCCCCTTTCATAGGAACCTGGGATGTCGTCAGGTAAGTTTGTGTGTGTGTGTGTAATAAAGAAATAAGCTACAAATCATGTTTCACGTTGTCAGCTCAACATGATACAGAACATCTTTGGATAAAGCTCAGCTCTTCTGTCTGTATCAGCTGTCATGTAACAAGTTTGTTATGGTAGAGGTGCAGTTGAGCAACAGCACAGCCCTCTACTGCCATCTAGTGGATAATTCCACTTCATATGAACCACATAAAGATTACCAAGCAGGGAGGGTGGGTTGCAATTCAAGAGGTGGATATTATTTGACATTCAAAAATTGAAAGCCCTTTGACATAACAAGGATATCACAATTGGTCTACCATGAAGTAATCAATAAGCAATGCTGAGTCAGGAGGTAATGAACTGCAGTTTTGAGATTACATTTAAAGCTGCACTAAGCAAGATTTTTATGTAAATAATATACACCCGTCTTATCACCTTAAATCGCAAAGTGGGGCTGCAACAGAAGAGCATCCCATCCCCCTAACTGAGACCCCATAGACTGTGTATGTACACTTCACCCACGGGACAAATCAAAACTAGAGTGAAATACAAAACTGTCTCCTGAACAGCAGTGATCGCTGCCATTTGGAACCACCAACATGCAAATTTGCTTAGTGCAGCCCTAAAATAAGAATTGTCCTCATTAAGAATTGGCTCTAATGGAGACAAGCTTGTTTTTTAACTTGTGCCATCAAGCTAGCTTTTTCTCCCACTTAATTATAAAACCACAGTTAAGTTACAAGAATTCACTGCACATACTTGATCCGACTGTGTATTTCTAGGTCCTAAGATGGTGGCAGTGAGGAACTACCATGGTACACCGGCGCCCCCGGGGAAACCCCCGCTCTCTTTTCAAACTGGAGACTTCATTGAGCTGCTGAAGGGAGATCCTGACACCTCTTGGTGGGAGGTACAGTAATGAATCACTGGCTACACTTGTTATTCACGCTGGGCGCTCGGGCTTGACGTAGGCGAAGTTCGCCACTAAAATCAAGTGCAAAAGGCACCCGGTGGGTGGTGCTTGTATATTTTACAACAGAAATCCTTATTTCAGCAGCTATGCGTGGTGTAAACACAAAACATGTTGGCACAAGAATAGAAAAGCATTATAAGCTAAATCACATCTTGAAGGAGAAAGCATCAACTCTCAGTCTGCTTGTGTTTTGTCTGGTTGTTTTTCTAACTCCGTTCAGTATCTCAGCCAATGAGGTTTCGGCTGCCAGGTTGAAGCAGGTCATCCGGCGTATGTCACGGCGTAGCAGCCTGTTTTAATATCAAGTGCTGACTCTGCCTACCCGGGCCAGTTTTGCCGTACGCTGGTGGCAATTACAAGTGGACCCACTCCTACCTGAACCCTCACTGACCTCTCAATGCCACTGACTATATATGCTCAGTATCCTCACATGCAGAGTGATGAAAAACATAAACACCTTCATTCTGAATGTCATACCAATAAAAATGCTGGACACTGACGTGCGGTGTAACTTCTTTTTCTTCCAGGGAAAGCTAATACAAACCCAAAAGAGTGGCTTCTTCCCCAGTTCATGTGTAAAGCCTTGTTTGGACCCCAAGGTAAATGACCCACATATGCATTTGAAGAGAATAATTATGTTTGATATCAGAGGGCATAACAGAGTAGTCTTGCTGCTCTAGTGTATACTTAAGTACCTGTGTGGGACATAAATATGTAATGATCTGCCTGTGCACAGTGGTTCTGTTCTGTTTATAAGTTCTCTAATGGGGTCTCGGTTATTTGCGACAGCCTTTCCAGTCATTCCCCAGCCGGCAGTCCTCAAGGGAAACAGACTACTATGGATATCCCTGGTAAGACGCTATGCATCTGAGGGTTGTGGATTTATTAACGATTATTTTACCCTCATACTAGCACCTAGTTTGCAAGAGCTTTTACTCTGGTGACCATGTAGCTATTACCCTGTAACACTGTGTGGCGGTCTGTTCATTTTCAATTCACTTGATTCAAAATGTGAACTGAAATGGAAAATCACATAATGACAGAGCCGCTATTTGCAACAATTTATATATACAGTAGATTTTATATACTATCCTCTCATTGGCAAAGGATTTTCAGTTTTTAGATTTTGAAAAAAAAATCCACTTCTTGAATCAATTGAATTCAATGAATGAATGAAATATTAATGAATGCCCCAGAGGGAATTTGTCTTAAATTAAAAACAAGGACACTGGGCAACATTAAAACATAACAACGACCAACATTTAGACCAAAATTCAAAGCAAACTGACCCCAAGCATGGCAGTAATCTTAAGTCTATTTTGTTTGTTTTTTTGGTGTCATGGATGTGTTAAACCTATACCATGTCATCAGATGATATAACTTTGTATTTGTAATTGGTTCACTGTACCCATGTTCTTCGCTCCTCTTCAGGTTTGCAGGGAACATGGAGCGCCAGCAGGCTGACAATCTTTTAAAGTCCCACAGCAGTGGGACGTACCTGATCAGAGAGAGGACAGCGGAGGCAGAGAGGTTCGCCATCAGCATCAAGTGAGTGTTGCACATCTTACAGGACAGAAATATCTCTCGGAGGGGGTTTTGATCCCATGGGAAATAAAATTCTCACAGGACGCCCCAGTCAGCTTTTGGAGCATCTTTTAACTCTACCTAATTACCGCTCCGTAATTGCTTGTTTGATCCTGCTTCTCGTGCGCATTCCCTGTGGGAGAATGCAACAGCTCGTATTGGAGCTGTCATACAGTGATGTGTTGTCATGGGTGTCTATTGGCTCTTCTTCCTGGTGTTTTCTTTATAGTCACTATGCTGTCTGGCTTTTACAGATTCAATGATGAAGTGAAGCACATCAAAGTCATTGAGAAAGACAGCTGGATTCACATCACTGAAGCCAAGAAGTTTGAAAGTCTACTAGTAAGTTATATTATAATATTATAATATATTATATTATAATACCTAGAGTACATACCTTTCAATATAAAAAAAAAACCCAAATCAAATGATCACTGTTTGTCACAATGTTTTTTTCCTTCTCTGTTGTTTTATGTAACAGGAGCTTGTGGAGTATTATCAGACCCATTCACTGAAAGAAAGCTTCAAGTTATTAGATACCACATTACGTTACCCCTACAAGTCCAGAGAACGCTCGCTAACACGGGCCAGTACCCGCTCACCAGGTAAACTCACCAACCATGTCATGTCTCCACTACTCGCCCTCTCTCACCTCACCTACCTCTCTAACCAAGATGTTATGTAACCATAAACATGGACTCTTAAAAACACAACCATAAACAAACATTGCCATAAACAAGTACAGACAGGAAAAAAAAAATTTCCACCCTGAACTTCTGGTATGCTAGTATGAACTGCATGAACACTGGGGGACAGTAAAGAGCCAATTATAAAAGAAAATCAAAATGTAAATTCTCACTTCTTCCCCACAGTCTGAAACACCTTCATTATAAACTACCTTATGCTATGAACTGAAAAAAATCGAACAGATGAAAATTGCAAATTAAATAGCATAAAGTTGTTTTTTTCTGTGTATAGTATGTTTTTGTATCAACGTATTTATAAAATCTTTTTTTTATTTTACCACTCCTTTTTGTTTAATTTGCATATTCTAGTATGAATAAAAATGAAGAAAAATTGAAATCTTCCCTGGGAGGAAAAGCATATCTGGCTGCTGTGCCCTGACTCAGATTTCTCAAAGTAGGCTGTTTTGTGAAGACAAGGGAAGATACAACATCCCCGCTGTACTGAGCAGACTCAGAGGACAGGCAGTCTTCATCCACTTCCAGTCAAACCAACTCCGCCTCGCAGAGTCTATCAGCAGAGCAGATCAGACCCGAAAAACCGGCATCCCTAATGTTGAATTAGTAATCAGAATAATTAGACTATTCCTGGAGGAAACACCAAGCATACAAACAAGCTCTCTCTCTCTCTCTCCCTCTCCATCTCTTCTGAGTTCAATGATGAGAAAAGCCAGCCATGTAATCAGCTGAATAGGCCGATGTTTTCTCCACAATTATAGGCATTAATATTAAACCATCCGAATAATACTGAAAAAAAATCAGAAGGAAAAAGTATGACATTATTTGTGCTTTGCCGAATATGGTATTCGGATTCGGGAACCTTCCTAGTGTAGAATCCTAAAGGCATATAATATATAACACAGCTTAACTTGAACCATTCAGCACTCAGATTGACTCTGGAATAAAAGAGTGTTTAAATCTGTTTAGTCTACATTGTGTGATCCTGTACTGCCTCCCAGATGGCATCAGCTGGCATAAGACATGCGAGGCGTCACCGGTGATTCAACTTGCCAATATCAACGTGCTCTTCTTGTACTTGTGTTTGGTATGTTTTTTCAAGAGACTCACCAACAGCCTGTGAGCACACTCTGAGCAGCCTGGTTAGCCTAGTTTTTTTAAGTTTTTTACCGAGAGGCCATTAGACCAGGCGGTTCTTCCATAACCGCCAGCACACTTTGAATTACAGAGCAGCGAGATAAGGATAACAATCTGTTTGCTCGCTCCAAAGGATCTTAGCCTACAGAGAAAATAAATCCGCTGCTTCACCTTGCTACAGACAAAATCAACATG
Source organism: Centroberyx affinis (assembly GCF_046629955.1). NCBI lineage: Eukaryota > Metazoa > Chordata > Actinopteri > Beryciformes > Berycidae > Centroberyx > Centroberyx affinis. The sequence goes on from NW_027280252.1 coordinate 6,549, forward strand.
CGCATTCCAGGATGTGACCTGTTTAATTCTCAGTCAGTGTCTCTTCAGTGTGAATTCAGAAAAATACAGGTGTGAACTGGAACATAGAAGAACCATTTGTGGTTCCACAAAGAACCTTTCAAGAACCTTTTAATATCCCAAAGAACATATGGTTTCTCTGGGATATTAAAAGGTTCTTGATTAATTCTTAGTTCTTAATTATTGGTAATTGGATGGTGGGTGATGGCATAAATGTGGAAAATAACCAAACCCCTCCATAGTATATATTGTGCAATCGAAAATGAGGCGATACAAGGACAGATAACCAAAAACACAATGCAGGCGTCTAAGCAAAGGAGTGCAGAAATGCTTCTTTAAAGAATAGTTCTTCTATTCGATTATAACAAATACCGAGATACATAATAATGTCCAGGTCTAGCGCATACCTTCACCTATTGTCCACAAGTCAGAAATCTAGTCCCTTGCCATTTTGTCTGTGGATACAGCAAGGGAGGGTAAAATAACTGAGACAGACCATTTGTTAGACTGCCTCCCATTCTGTTTCTCTTCACTGGTGCTCTGTTCCCTCCCAGGCCTTTTACCTCTCCTGACCCAGACTGCTGGATGGGGGCGAGGAGGGAGGGAGAGGGGAGGGAGGCAGAGACAGACAGAGAGAGAGAGAGAGCAGTGAGAGAAAGGGAGAGAGAGAGAAACAGAGACAAAGAGCAAGATTTTGGCAGCTGAGTCAGAGGCCTGTGGACTGGCCATCTGAATTGGCTGGGCTGGCCTCTCTGTCCATTAGACTCTATAAATAATGGCTGTGGCCTTCAGCTGGCTCGCCTCCCACACTGGACTGCCTTTGTTGGCCCTCCATTGAGACCCAGTTGGCGACTACAACAGCATTTTTCCCTCCTTTTTTGGTTGAATCTGGAAATGGAAGGAGACAATTGGGTCTGCACTAATGATGGTTTCCCTCTTTCTTTCTGTCTCTCTTTCTGTGTGTGTGTGTGTGTGTGTGTGTGCAAGCGCCTGCACATTTGTGTGTGTCTGTGGGCTGAGCATGGTTATATTTCAGGAGACAAGACTTGCTGCGCAGAATGCTGCAGGAGGCAACGCATCAGGCCTTTTCCTTTTTAATTTTCTGCTTCTTGGGCTCCAGCTCTGTATGCATGCATCCTAACGCGTTTTCTGTCTTTCTCTTCTCCTCTCTCTTCTTCTTCTCCTCCTCTCAGCAGCCACCTGCGCCTCCTACAACTTCTCCTTCCTCAGTCCACAGGGGCTCAACTTCTCCTCTTCTCAGAGCTCAGCTCCCTTTTGGTCAGGTACTCTTTCTTCCTTTCCTTATTTCTTTCTTTCCTTCCTTCTTTCTTTCTTTCTCTCTCTCTGTCTCTCTCTCTCTCTCTCTCTCTCTCTCTCTCTCTCTCTCTCTCTCTCTCTCTCTCTCTCTCTCTCTGTCTCTCACTCTCCTGTTGCCTTCTTGTTCCTCGTTGCTTGTAATTTCACAACCTCTCAGCCACTGCGCTCCTGACCTCATTAAATTTTTCTCTATGGTGCTCATTTCATTAATAAGAACATTTCATTCTTTCCCAGGATGACATTCTCTCATTAAATCAAGAAATATAAATCCAATTCTGTCCCCCATAATGGAACAGCTTGTTGTCTTTCCCCATCATAGTCCCGTTTTTCATTGCGATTATAATGTATCATGCTGAACACAGAACTGGCCATCTTCATTTTGTCGATCCTTATCAACTATCTGTTATTACTATAAATTATCTCCCATCACCTCCACTTCCACTTGCATCCTCTCATCAAACTGGAAGTGTTTTTGGTCCTTATTTCTCTATAGTGATGATATCTGACCTAGTAGGGATGGGATGATATGCTTATCTCATGATACGATTTGATATGCAATATGGGGTTCACGATTCGATACAACCACAATACGATGGAATAAATAAAAGTTCAATGGCAAAGTCTGACTGTGCAGAATTATGTTTATTTCTGAGCCAAAATTCTTCTATCAATGGCATTGGCTTGCTAGAATGTAAACAATTTAAAAATGTCATTACAAAGTGCAAATAATATAATTTGGATGGAGAGCTTGTGAAATTGTGATGGTCAAGTCGTCTCATTTGTGATTACTGCAGCAGAATAAAATGGCGCTAATATCGCGATTCATTTTTTTGCCCCGCGATACGTATTGCCACATTTTTGTATCGCGATATATTGAATTTTGATATATATCATCACAACCCTATGACCTAGCACTCTTTTAGGGATGATATTTGAATACTTTAGGGAATGTTTTACTCATTCTCCTGTCAGTGCACTACCGTTTTGACCCTTGCAATAACCCCAATAATTGCCATTTGTAATACTGATGATAAATAGATTTAAGCATATCTTACTGTCTCACTTATAATTGCTACAGACAAGTGCATTTGTTTTAATTCCTAAAATCTATTGATCTCACATTGTTTCCATGTTCACAGTGTTCACTCCCCGGGTCGTCAGTACAGCAGTAGCGAGGTATAACTTTGCGGCGCGAGACATGAGAGAGCTGTCGCTACGAGAAGGAGACATCGTCAAGATTTACAGCAAGATCGGCGGAGACCAGGGGTGGTGGAAAGGAGAGGCCAACGGACGAGTGAGTAAATCTTGAAAATATGTTTACTACTGGATGGTAAAACTATAATCTTGGTGACACTTTACTTGAGGTGTTGCTCCTGAGGCATTACGTCCATTATAAGCACATTATGAGTGAATTATATTCAGTATAATCGCAACATGATAAAATATGCTACAACGCATCCAATACACAATAACTCTTAGGCGCTGAATACTTTATGCTGCAAGTATATAGCTAACACCTATGTCATTATGGAAATTTAGGGGATAATAATAATTTAAGGGATAATACACGATGGGCTCCCTTGGCCCCTGTGTCAGCCATTCAAATCATTTAATCTACACATAGTGTCTGCATATGCCATGGCCACTTGCTTAAAAAAACAAGTTCAGCTAGGGAAGCCTAGTTTAGCCGGACCACGAATGTAGCCATTTGACCCATAAATGTCCATATATGGTACTGGACCCTCTTCTCACCCTCTTCTAGGTCCCTGAAGATTCTTCCTCCCTGTTGAAAGTCAACAAGACGTAGGGCAACATTTTCAGGCTCTTGGGCAACTGTGCCCTAAAACAGCTGCTGTGGCAGAAAATGGAATGGAAAGTGCTCTAAATCGACAAATATAGTAGACTCAGTGCAATTAATTTCAATAGGATTAATTACTTGTCTTTACCTACAGTGACAGCAGTGTGTCCGGTGGAATCCAATGGTAACAGGCGCAATATGCCAGTCATGTTAACTCTCTGAGTGTTGAGCAGTTTGACACATCTCCGATTAAAACATGTTACTGTTTACAAATTCCGTTACTAGCACATGGAGTTTCACTTTCGTTTTCACAATGGGAGACTGTCGGATTGAGTACAAATTGTGATTTAGATCAATTTCTATACATTGACCAACTTTTGTGGTGGTGCGCCACAGCGAGCCTATGGATGGAAAAGTCACAAATGCGCGTTTCAACAATGGGGAGTAAGTCAGTTAGTCAGTCAGTTAGGAACAAAGACTAGTATTGGCCAGCCCCGCTCCATGGTCCGGCAAAAATAGTGTTCATATAACATTCACTTGCAGGCTTTTGGTATTTAAAATTCAAACTTGTTGCTTGCAATATCTCTGTACTCCTGTTAATACCAGACTGTCTGGGTACTACTTGGAACACAATTACTCCTATCCCATAATCTAATTTCATATATGAGATTCTTTTGCAATGGAAATGTTACCGCACTACTCCAGGACTAACAGGAGAAGCCTCAATAACCTGGCAACAAAGAGGGTTCTTTAGCTCCAAAATGGTGTGCGCCAGCAAGCTTATTCATGCTTTGCAAGGTCATGATGGTCGTGCAACTTTGCATCAAGCACAGAAAACTTTGTTATTATTCAGCTGTGTTGCTGCTTGTGTACTGCCTCTGAATCGACCCGTGAAGTTCCAAGGACAAAACAGTTAAAACAGGAATAATAATTGCAGTCTCCAAAAATAGAGTGATAGATACTGTAGACATCTCAGGTTCAAGGTCTTAGAAATCAGAAATGAAAGTAGCATTATGTCTTGGATGTTGAGATATCCATACATAAGGAATTATTTCTTATTACTCAAAAGAGGATAATTGCCCAAATCAGGCAGGGCTACACTTAAAAGTTATTCTCATGAATACCTGACAGTATTTTCAACCATGTCTTTCAACATAAATAAAGGCTATTGAAAGAAATGAAACCATTAAAAACCACTACAACAAAATACTTGTTGTTCAATGATCTTAAATTAAACCAAACTGGGCTTTTGAGAGATGAGAGTTCTGTTGAAACCTATTGACATGGATAACTACTGTGGTGCTGCTGTAGCTTGATTGTCTAATCATGCACCAGTATTGTGAGGATCTTTTGGAGTAGCTGACACAATTCCTTTACTTTCACAAAGCAACAAATGTCAGACAACTTTCCTATATTTCAATGGGCAACACTCCATTTGCTATAACCTTTGCACTCTAAGAAGTGCGAATCAATTTTTACAGGGGCTAGGTGGGTAGGGAGACAGTGGGCTTGATGAAATATTGGTGATTGCATATGAAGGATGCAGTGAAGTGAGATGCAGCAAGGCATATAGGGTAAAGTTAGTAAGGTAGTAGAAGCTGTATTTTCTGAAAACTGTGTGCTGGCTGACTCGGGATAGGAGTCAAACAAGGGACCTGAGAGTTGGGTGGAGCAAAACTGGCAACTCTGGATCTAGGATGGAGGAACTCTGGAAACTCTGGAGACTCATATGAGGGGGGGACTTGTTTTTTCTGACAAGGAATCTGACAAGTCTGGATATAGGTCAGGGACCTGGTATCTCTGGAAATAGAGGAGGAGGGACCTGACATCTCTGGAAAATAGGTGGAGGAGTGTGGGAACTCTAAATAAGGGGAGGAAGGAAGGAGGAGAACCCTGACATGAGAGTGGACAGGAATCCGGGTGTTTCTTAGCAGAGGGTGGAAAAGGGCCCTGATCTCTGAGGGATGTGGAAAATGCGTCTGACTTCTCTGGTCTTTAGTGAGGTGCTGTTTGCAAGCCCTGGCATCTCTAGAAGAGGAGGATCAGTTCCTCTCAGAGTTGGAGGTGGAGGCTTCTACTCTCTATGGAAAGACAATGGTTATGCATGATCTTCTTGACCTTCACAACTCCTGATTTATGTTGTTTGGCAGCTTCACTGTTAAGCCCTGGGTCGGTCTATGCCTTGCCAAAGAGATTAGCAACATCATCATTCAGATACACGTTTCCTTCGTAAGATGAATATAAATATTCTTGTGTGACACCACAGACAAATGAGGGATAAGGGCGCATCTGTTGCATAAATCAGTGCTGTTACCCATGATGATTTGGAGAGGAACGTCCACGTTATGGAAGCAAAGTACATTGTTCTTGCTTCAGGATACTTTTCAGCTGTTCATGCCAACATTGCAGGGGTCTTTTCTTTGGTTTTAAATCAGTGCCCACTCTGTGTATAATTATATTAATGATGATATAAGGTTGATCTGCACCATATGTGTCAAAACCTTGCAAGCACATTAATTTATTTAATTAATTATTAATTAATTAAAGCAGTGATTAAACAGTTCAGCGTCACTTTTCTCAGAGGCCATGGTATAATACACTCATTATGCACTTACAATGCACTTAAAATTCACTTGAAGTAAAGTGTTACCAAAAATGTTAATCTTATGTGGCTGCATCTCAGATGTACAGTGATATGGGGAGGTTAAGGCGTTCCAATGGAAACTCCATTGAAACCACTTGTTTTGCTGCCTCTTATAATTACTAATACACCTGACATTTCAGATTGGATGGTTTCCCTCTACCTACGTGGATGAAGAAGGAGTGCAGTAAGCCTTTGGATGTTGCCGGCTCCCTTCAAATCAGAATCCACATCTTCTATCCACAGTCCTCAGAAAAGACTACTCGGTCTCCAGGGGAACGACACAAGGAAAAAAAAACACTTTTTTTGCTGGATACTCATTTTTGCAGTGAGCGTTTCTACCCCGTTTCTCTATCTTTGAGTATGCATCGGCTTTGCTTTTGTTTGTATTTTTTGGTAGGTCCTGTTTTAATTTCTGTGCGGAAAAAAACTGGCTTACTGTCTGTCAGCCTGTGTGTGCTCTGCAGAGGCTTTATTGAACAGAGAATGCTATACAGAGCCCCAACACACGGCAGAAACTGACTGTGGATAGTTTTACATTGGTAAAGCTCCCCTTTGTTGCAGGTCTATGCAAGGGGAAATAAATGTACAGTATAGATAATTTATTGAATAGAGATACTAATGATTATTGTGAGGAAGTAAAAGTTGATATTAGTAACAGCAAAGAATCAGATGAAGAAAAAAAAAAAAAAAAAGTAAGACACAGATGCTCTGTTTTCATGCTGGGAGATTTTTGCCTTAGTTGTCATGGCGATGCCTTGTGGGCTGACACCAGTGGAGGGAAAAGACTTATTGGACTGGATTTACTCCTCGTGTATGCATGTGCCCATGTGCACGCACACACACACACACACACACACACACACACACACATAGACACACACACACACACACACACACACACACGCTTACATCCTGACCAATGTACAGTATGGTGCCTTTGAAGAATGGTCATTGCTCACAGAACCTCAACATCAGCCAGTCAAGAACATTGCCATCCACAAAAGACAGCCACTCCCCATCCTTTGGACACTGCTGTACAACATCTAGAGAAGGGGAAGGGCACTTATTGAACATATTTGGGGTCGGTTGTCACTCTGGACCCTTGAAAACAAGATGGCGAAGTATTTAACTCATCCCAACTGGAGACTGAATGGACTCCCATAGACAATGCACAGTTCAGTTGGTGGGAAAAATATTGAAGGGTTTTTGCAGCCAAATATCTTAACAACAATCAAGTACAAAGTTCACATCAGTCTTGGCATCATGAGTCTATGGGTACTTGCAATCAGCTGGATGCAAAAGGGAAACATCAGGATATTCCACTTAACAACCATTTCACACTTTTAAATCTTGGTGTTCGTTTGTTTTATTGTTTTATTTTGCACAGAATCAAAATTTTAAGTTTTGATAACTGGACCAACACCTTTATTATTTGAAGCCAAATTCAACCATGTGTTAAGGTCTGCATGGATGTTGATCTTTTGTTATGATTTTGTACCTTGCCTTATTTACAGATGATCAGGTGATGGGATTTTTTTTAATGTTAATCATTTTTCATGCGTGAAAGACATTTTGGTGCTGTGCAGACTGAAATTAAACAGTGTCAGAAGCTTTTAATCTGAAGGGCAACTTTGTCTGTGTGCTAAATAACAGTAAAATCAGCAGAAGGACCCCAAATAATATAATGATTATTTAGGGGTGCAGTGCTTAGTGTTTCCAATTACTTCCAGTATTTTCAAGTGCCGTCCATTCTCGTCAGAATTGTTATAGCTATCTTGGACTACTTTGCCCGCTCTGAGTTTGTGTAGCACACAGACAGTGTCCACTTATGATGTCATTTTGCCAGATTTTATTAGTTTTAACATTGTGAGGGAACATGAGAAGAGGACATGATTATTCACTGAACATAAATGTACAGTCAGAAAAAAATAGAGCTATTCTGATGTTTACTGACCCAGTCAGCTCAGTTCTTAAAGAGGTTAGTTCAGATATTTTTGATGATAAATTTGATATATTTGACAAGTTTTGCTAGGCTTCCCAGATTTATGGGGGCTTACCTTTAAAAACTGGTTATATCACTTACCCACCAACACATTTCTCCATTGATTTGTCAATGGAGACATGGGACATAGAATAAATGCAAATGCAGACCTTTTGGAAAAAAATGAAATTTTGAAAATTTCACTGTACAAAAAATGTCACGACACTGTATACAGCCCTGATATGATACATTAAAGCCAAATGCTGGAAACTAACCTTTCACAAAAGTGGAGATATGATTGTAAAAACAGTCTGTATGACTTCTTATTGCTTAGGAAAAAAAACAAGTTTATTATCCAAAACATTTGAACTAACTCTTTAAGCCCACATACACCAGTAAGTGACTGAAAAGGAAGATGCAAACATTGAGCACATCAAGGCTTATTCACAAAGACTGATGGAACAGAAGATGCTGACATGTTTAGTTTCTAAACTTTGACTGTCTATGATGTGTGTATTGCAAAGGCCAACCACCCCCAAAACACAAGTCCTACCACTGTGTCATGGAAGAACAGGTGAGGGACAGGGACAGTCGGCCTACATGTTGTCTAAGAGGGAGGGGGGATTTAGTCGCTGTTTATGTAGTGGACAAAAACCCATTGCATGTGGCTATTGATATTTCGACTCCTGTCAGTACATCCTCATAAAAAGAAAAAAAAAAGTACTTAATCGTGTACATTTTTTTGAATGGTTGAGTATTTCCAAATGAGGTCTATAATGAAATAAATATTTCTCTTTTGGTCTAAATTTGAGATTGAATTGTTCATTCTTATGATGGATGGAGTTTTGAGTGTTTCATTGCCAAGGATTAACCAACTTCAGACACTACTAATGCATTGTTATCAAAATGAACAGAGCTTTGCAATACTATTGTTTAGGTACAAAACCAGAAGTAGTACACTGGAATAAAGCCTTTGTCTGCCATAACAATTGCTTCACATTAAATACATTATGAACATCAACTTCATTACACACAGTGACTTTCACCTGCATGTTGAATGAATCATGAAAAATGGTTATGCGTGCCTCCTACATTGTCTAGTAGTAACGGGGAAAAAGCACAACACATCCTATGTGATTAAGATTAAGTTAAAGCAATTAAGTTGAACAATGCTATCATAAAATCTTCATACTGCACAGCTTTGAAATGCAGGACTTTTTGTGAGAGCACCCTGATCTAATTAGGCTCTGTGTAAGACTGCCAGTGCTCCAAATATTGAGTTTTCAATGTCAGGAGACTTTTTATACAGCTGATATTCAAACATTAAAATGAGAGGTAACTGCTTGTCAGACCACTGTAGTTCTGAGAAAAACGACATGCCCACTGTTCATTGTCAAACTGCATATCCAAACTTGCTGTCATATTTGACCGGTGTGCATCCAGGGCTGTTGGTGGAGGGAGTGTATATGCGTCCTTCGTGAAAACAGCTTAGCTCTGACTTGCCCACCTGACTGTATGTCACCTCTGGGTGCTGGCTGGCACTCCGACTTCCCCCGCGGCTGATGGGGCGGCTCTCAGGAGCCGGGGCATCCTCCCTGGAGGGTATCAGTGCATGACAGGGTGAGAAGGACAAGAAAGTTATAAAACATTTCCCACCAAGGACATTGTTTCAAGTGAAAAACTTTAAATGCTATAAAATAAAGGATGACTTGATGTATTCTCTACAATAGTTTGCACACTTTCATGCAAGGAAATGGAACCACTCGCTTTTTGGGAAATTCCATGAGAACTCAGAACTTGTTTTAATGGGTTTGCCACTTCCTCTGCAATAGCTAGAAGGCTACCATAGAATTTTAATTCATGGAATGTGCATTCATAGTATTCATGAAAATGAGCATTGTGTGTTTGTGTGTGTGTGTGTGTGTGTGTGTGTAGGTGTGTGTGTGTGTGTGAGAGAGTGTTGGAATCAGTACAACTACTTCATGGAGCGTCAGGGTGATGCTGGCATGACACTCAGTCATGCACACAACTGTCAGCTATCATTACCACCATTAAGTGATCCATGACACGCACAAATCACAATCAAACACTGAAAGTATGTCAGTCTACTTAAACTGGCCTGGTTCATACTCATTCTCACTGTACATTCACGATGCTGCTGCTTCTGCTTGGTGAATGAGAGCCTTCTGCCCAGTGCTGGTGTACACTTTCTCTACCAAAAGTAATAAGCTTGTTTTGGTTGCTTCCTATGTGTCTTGCACTCAATATGTCTCATCTTGATCAAAAAGGATTTTGTCAAATGGAGGGATGTATTTACTAAATCAGATATGCTGCCCAGTGGGGGAGGAGACTGAAAACTCCACGAGCATAACGCTTTGTTGTTGCTTGCCTAGTTGGAAGCTATTCTCAAGAATCCCTGCTCTCATTGAGATCCTGCCTTTACTGCTTCTCTTCCGCTGAAGAATGTGAATTCTCTCCGGTGCTGTTTCCAACCTGCAAACTGGTCCAAGTTGCATACAATCTTCCCTTGTCAACATGGTTGCCAACATTCAAGCCTTGGAATCTACTTTGCATTCTGCATTTATGTTACTTTGCACTACCGGCTGGGATCTGCTCATCTGTCAAAAAACAGCCGCACAACTGATTGACTTCAAGATTTTCTGCTCCCGCAGCAGCTCAGGACTCAGGATTTTTGCTGGTAAAGGGATTAAATTTGCTATTGTTCAGCTGAAATGGGCAATAAGAGGCCTTGTAATCTTGTAGTGTGGAGCTATATGTTCCTTGGATGTGTGTGTCGCCACACATGCAAGTTTGGAGCCCTGCGCACAAGAATGTCCACAAATTTAGACAAATGAAGCACACCCATACATGAAATACGCATTAATTATCTGGCAACAATTTCCTTGCAGTATTTGTTCTGGATGTTCTGCCAATTAATTTCATACGTTTTTTTTCACATACGTTAATTACAGCCATAGACAACAGAATGAAACATTTGCCTGCTGGATGGCCATGACATTTGATTTTAAACATTCTGTTAATTTGCATCTCGTCTGCCGATTTGTTATACTGTACCAGACTGGATTTGGCAAGAACGACATCAAAACATTTGATTCAGCATAGTCATAGTTTCTGTACTGCCTCCTAAATAGCTATACTGTCTTTAGTATCCTTGTGGTTTGTGCCATGATAATTAACTTTTCTTACACAAACTACCGCCCTCTTCGATTAAGGTACTTTTTGTAGATATTCAGCTGTATGGATTTATCAGTTTGTAGTCTGCTTGGTAATCCCTCCATCTGTCTCCTCTTCAAGGCACCAAAGAGAATAAAGAAGGCAATGATAAACCTCTTTCCCTCTTTTTACATTTAGCGTGCAAATTCGTGTCCCACTTACAGCTAGGTTGTTTTGGTCCTGATGCGGATAGCTGGTCGGAGTCTGTTTTTCCTCACTGCATTTATAGATTACATAGATGTGGGCTATACAGTACTAGCACTGAAACTATTTTATCCTCCGCATACTTCATTCTTTCAGATTTTTCCATTGAAGCTGCTATGTTTACCGTTCTCCTTGAACACTCAAAACTGACAGATGCAAAAGGAATTTTTGTTGTCACTGCTCAAATACTGCTTTGTTCTCTCTCTTCCATGACCCGGTGTCTACAATGACATTTTCATGTGGAGAAAGACGAACCCCTGTGCATTGTAGATGCTGAGAAGGCCATGTCAAGATTGTAGTTTGCTGAAGTGGATATGAACCCTAGGTCCCATTTCTTTTTTGATACTCCATTTATTTGCAAAAGGGAAATTCTCTTTGTGCTTACTCGGGTCAGCCACAGAACAGCGACCCTGGATTCAGTGCCTTGCTCATCAGGATGGATCACAAGAGCTTGAACCTGGGCCTTCTGGTTGAAGGACAGTCTCTCACCCTGCTGCACCACCCTGCTGCCTCCATAACTTGATCACAAGGAGATGACGTCAGCTTAAAAGGCTATGAGCGCAAATGTGCAAAATGGATAATTGCAAATGGGCATATGGAGTTTGATTCCAAAATGAGATATCCACCATTTGGAAGTTGTGACATCTATTCTGACAAAATGATTAGTGGTATGAAAGTAAAATTATTAAGTATTATTATTATTATTATTTTTATTTTTATTTTTTTAATATATTATTGAAGCTATTAGCTGTCTCGAGCCATTTACACAGAACAGTAAAGTTTTAGACAATGTGATGTCTCTGTTCCCTAAATAATGAGCCATGAATCAGGCAACTTTTTCCCTAAAAGAAGGATGTATAATATTTTGGAATGAAACCCTTCAAATGTTTGTAGAGATGGGAGACGCTGATCTGTATCGTTTCATTCTAATAAGTATGTTGCATTAGTAGGTGGCTGTCACTTACATTGATATGGATGATTGTATGTTTGGAAATGCACTTTGCAAATGAAAATTCCCTCAAGAAAAGAGATATAAACTTGTCACTACACACGATCCATATTTACATAATTGTAGGATATTTCTCTTGTATCAAGATACAATGTCTAACTTACCATATATAAATTTAAGGGTGGCTGTGCCACTGTACAATTCCTATTCATACATGCGAAGGACATAGCAAATAGCATGCATTCAAGGGAAATGCAAATGGATTTCTGCTCTACAGTATATCATTCATATGTGGCGGTAGAAGAGCAGTTGTGTTTGGCATATAACTCTTTATATTTATATATATTTATATGCCAGGACATTTATATGCAAGGACATTTGGGGGATCAATTGTTTGAGTTTCCTGCAATATCTGAAGCATGCTTGCTTGAATTTGTACAGGGATTTCTACAAAGAGCAGAGTTTTAATGCCAAGTATAACTGTATGACCTTTTGTTCCAATAAATGAATGTTTAAACTTCAAGGTGTTTTTTTTCCATGGTAACAACTCAATCTTTCTGAGTCTTAAACGCCAAACCAATGCTCATTTTCATGACACAATTATCAAAAATTTTATGGCAGCCATTTCATTTCTGTGGTTTGAAGGAAATCCAAAGTATAAAAGTATAAAACTAGTTGAATGTCACACATTGATTTTCTCCATTACATTAATGCAAGTGCAATAACATTGATATTGTAAGCATGCCATTATGTCTGCTATGTCTGCCAATGTTGCTTCAAGATACAAGGTTAAGGTTTTTATACACGTGAGTATTGGATATGATTCAGCTGCATCTGGGGATGGTCGCGTATTTAATTCCCCTGGAACCACGTGTGTCCCTCTGCTGCCCCGAGATGAAATACAAGCACAGCTTTCTCTGCTGTGTCTCCCTCACTGTGTCTCCCTCTCTACTTTATGATTTTCAGGTTTTTTGTTATTTTTTTGGTTGGGTTTGGCTTGATCTTTATTGCTTTTGTGTGAAAATATCAGTTAGGGTTAAGGTCCTTCTGGCGAAGGTTTTAATACCTGGATCAAACATAGAGTCCTAGTGCAAAAAAACAGAATTCTATTGTTTATTTTTGGTGCATCGGCTAATATGGACAATCTTGAAATAAATAAAGACAGGACGCACTCTGTGTGGCTGAAACATCCATGCCAAAAAACAAGAAAATAACAAGTGCGGGCTGTCTTTGTTTATTTGAAGGTTTTAATACCAAAATGTTGATAAATGTTTTCACCGGCTGTGCAAGAGTGCAGTGTGTGGGAGTTTATTTGAAATTTTGTGAAAGTATCAGTGTCAAATCGTGTCATTTTGAACTTTTATCTTGAAGATATAAGAGTTCAACAGCGTCCGACAAAAAGAAAAGGGGACTTTTTATCAAGTTTTACCATGTAAGGCAACTCTCTCACATCTCACCTTTAGGAGGGCAGCGGTATGAATTTTAGTTAAGGAATACAGAACCTCAGGACATCAGAGATGGGCGCACAGTACAGACAATGTGATGCATATTGTATCCCTCTGTACCTCTGACCTAGACTCACAGCTTGAAATGCTCTGAATGTGCGCAGGATGGAGCCGGGAGAGCAAACATGACAGAGAAAACCAGAACTCCTGCTGTGACGGGAGGAGGGAGATATAATAGACTGGCTGGCCTTGGTGCAGAATGAGGCAGAGGCTGATGCTTGTTCTCAGGTTGGTTTATGCTTTTCTCTTGATGCATCGGGATCAATAAACCCCGTAAGATACAGCAGTTGTGTGCCTGCTTGTTAGTTCTGCTCGTTACAGTATTCACACTGCTGGGTTACATGTAACCACGTTTCTGAATTGTTTCCACTGAATGGTGAGTATGAAACTAAACAAAAAAGACAGAGGTTCACCCAGAAAGGTCTTAAAGACAGATTTACAAGCGGCAGCCTATCTAGAGTGTGGTGCGAGACTCACAAGATTTGTTAAAAGATGCTTTGTGCTATGAAACTTCTCTGATTGTGTAAGGCTAAGACAAAAATAGCCAAGAGTGCAGCCACGGATTATCCACCGGGCCGATTGGGCCGGTGCCCGGGGGCCTCCGACCTCTAGGGGCCTCCAAAACCCCACCAACTGTGGCCTCATCCTGTCTTTGCTTTTTTTTTTTTTTAAATCAAATCAAATAAATTATTTGAGTGCGTGTGTGTTGAAATACGAACCAATTAATGCAGAGTTACTTTATTTGCTAATTAAAAAAAATATTATGATTGGTTTGCTGGCTGTGTCTGTATCATGATGATGACGATGACGAGAGCCGGTGACACGTGACCGTGGGAATCTTAGCTAAGACAGAACAGACGACGTTAAAGTTAGCTGCTAAGTAACGTTAACAAACATGGATAAAAAACGATGGAGCAGTGGAGCAGCAAAGCGAAAGGCTGAAAAACAAAAGGATAGCAGAGAATTGTACTTCGGAAAAACATACCGACTATCTAAACTCTTTTCAAAAGTCGGCTCGCTAGCAAAGAGCCTGACGAGGACGATGCTAATATTGATAGCGAAGAGGAGGACTGTAACCCAGCAGCCACTACTAGTTCAGCTGTCCCACCTCGACTTGAACCAGACCAGCAACCAAGAGGACCTGACCATCAGCATGACACTGAGGCAGAGAACCAGAGCCCTGCGACAGCCACCTGTTCAACTGCCCCATCCCCATCTCCACTTGAGCCCTTCTACACCGACGCGGAGGCCCAGCCCGACACCGAAGCGGATGGCAGAGACCCGGTGGTGGGTACTAGATTAGCAGCCCCACCTCAACTTGAACCTGACAAACCGCAACCAGGACCTAAGCATGGATCACCAATGCAGGATTGGTTCAACAGTCAAGGAAGTACAGGTAACATATATTATTATTACGCATAGCAGTATGAATCGATCGCAGTGTGTGTGTGTGTGTGTGTGTGTGTGTGTGTGTGTGTGTGTGTGTGTATGTGTGTGTGTGATTGATGGAATAATCTGAATCATAGAACTGTATTGGTGGAGGTGGGGCAGTATGTGCTTGCGTATGCCATTGAGCTGCACACTGTAGGGTAATTCGTTAATATTGTTGCCGCTGGCCCAGGAAAGTATTGTTGCAATCATGTGGTGTAAATCCTGTATGATAGAAGATATCTACAGGTGTTGATATTGTCCTTAAGGTTGTGATCAAAGGCAAATCCTGTATAAACTACAGGTATTTCCAACAGATAGTACGCTACTACTGGGGGGGGGGGGGCCCTCCAAGAGTTTGTGCCCAGGGGCCTCTGCATTCTTAATCCGTGCTTGCAAGAGTGGGGACAACGCAGAGCCACACATCCGCTGCCAACTCTAAAGGAAGAAGTTCAAAGAGGAGAGACAAGATCAAACTTGTCACTGTCTTCAGCAGTCTATCATTTTTAATTAATCTTACTCGAGTTGTGAGATGAAGTAGAAGGCAAAACTATATCAATATCATCGCTTGCATCTATACAATTGAAGAAAATCAGTGTGTTTCTAAACCCATCACATAAAACCTTGTATTTCCAAGCTTTTTGCACCATGTGATTATTTAATGCAAAATCCATATTACATTGTAGATGAGTCAAATTACACAAACAACCACCTGTCTAAACACTTTTGCTCTTATTTCTGTTTGGGTAAACATTGATAAATCAAGACTATATATGCCGAACCTTTGCCATCATAGGTTGTGTTTTCCTCTTTTCTTGTCTTGTTTCATTCTTTTGTAATCCTGGTTTTAATTAAAGTCTGGCATTTATACATTGTTTTATCTATTTTTATCGTATTGGCTTTGATATATTATTGTTTTACATTGTGTAATGCATATTGTAACTCTCTTAAAATTGCAATATAAATAACGTTTATTCTAATTTATTCTATTCTAATTCTAATCTATTCTAATTCTTTATTATAATTAATAAAAAAATTCTGCTGAACTGTGTACACAATGATGCTTTATCTGAGTTTCAACCCTGATCTAAACATGCAAGCTGACAAAGTTCTCTATCTTGTTTACAGTGACAACCTGGGGACGTATTTGCAAGAAAATGGAGGGTTAGATGCAAAACATATTTACACCTAGGGATTTACCCAGTAAAAATACAGTACTGTACTGTTGCACAGTCAGCAGCTACACAGGAGTAAGAGAGTGATAAGTTTCATACTCATGGGAATTTTGATTGCGGTTGCTGAGGATTGGGAGAGACTTGGGTGAGATTTCCCCAGACAGTCTGTGTGGATTTGAACCGGAAAACCTCCTAGTACTAGCCCACTTCTCTAACCACCAAGCTGCCACCACCTTTACAGTCTGCCCTGCTGTATCTGTTGGACCTACTGTACCTGATCTCGTTGGAGACCTCCTTCTCATAGCGCGGCCTGTCGCTGAGCTTGCAGAGGAGAAGCCAGATGAAGAGCAGCAGGAGGATGATGAGGAGCAGAGAACCCACAACGGTGCCGACTATCACCGCTGCTCTGTTCGGAGCTGGAAAATCAGTGTGAATAACAGTAAGTAATTAGTCTCTCTTAAGCACTGTGGCACTAATTTAAAGGGCAACATTACTCAGTGTAAGAATCAATATATGTTATTCCTATGGTCTAGAACAGTACACTGAACTTGAAACCAAAATGATCGACTCTCCCCCAAAGCCAAAAAGCAGAGCACCAAGTCTGGAAGCTACGGTGTCAACAAGTTGTAAGATCTGGGTCTGCTCCACAGATGAAAGACAGACTCATTTTGAGGATCTACAGAGAGCTTGTTTGAATCTACACCCAAAGGAGATTTATTCTATTGTAATGGTATTCTGAATCACTCTACTCCCCCTCGGTGCTCTCACAGTCACCTTCACCGTGTTAAAAAATTAATTCCCTGTGAGGTGGCTCGGATACTTCTCTGGTTTCTGGCTTTGGGATAGAGTTGTTCACTAGTATTAAATGGACTGTCCTAGTTTAAAGAAGTGGTTCTCAACCTTTTTGGCTTGTGAGCGCTTAAAACGACGCAAAGCCTACTGCTGCATATGGAAACCCATATGATTTTCCCTTTTCACGATATTTCATTTGATTAATTATCAGAGGAGGCCTAGAGGTTGAAAACTATTCAAACTATTTCAGAGGAAAAAAACAAAAACATGATCATAAATTTGCATAGCAGAAATATGTTTTTGGTTGAAACTGAAAATTATGGTGCTATTGTTATTGTTAGAATTGTATTACCATTCACTTATGCATCAATTGTTTTATAACTGTATTCTCAATGCATGTAAGGGGATCCTTAAGGCAGGTCAACTTCACTAGGAGTCCAGTACTCAAAAAAGGTTGAGAACCACAGCTATAAATCATCTTGTGACCCCCTAAAATTATCTTGTGACCCTCTGGTGGGTCCCAACCCCCAGCTTGAAAACCACTCGTCTAAAGGAATAACATTAATGGATTCTGGTAGGCATTAGTAGAACTGCGGACATTAAACGCAATCAGAATCATTGCAACATTATCCTATAATTTCTCTGAGAAGTGAAGCAACGAGGCAGGTTTGGCAGAATACAATAACAAAGAATGAAAAATAAAGGGGATGTTTTCAAGGTGTGTGTGTTTGTATGTGTGTGTGTGTGTGTGTGTATGTGTGTGTGTGTGTGTGTGTTCGTGCGTGCATGTGTGTGTGAACAGGCATGTTCTGTGTGAGGGTTTGTCCTTACGTTTGTTGGCTCTCAGATTAATCCTGCACTGTTCAGCTCCAACAGCATTGGTGGCTTCACAAAGGTATATTCCTGCAAAGCTCTGCGAGTGGTTACTAATTACCAGTTCTCCGGTCACACTATCTGAGGAGAACAAACAGAATACACGCACACACACACACACACACACACCTCAGGGATTAAAGTGACGCATGTGAAGGAAACATCAGATGAGGATGCTGTGTTCTCCCACAGCCACTAGATTATTTAACTGAGACATAAATTGAGAATCAAATTGGTGTTGAGGCTTGTTCACACAGCATCACATACTACACACGCACACACACACACACACACACATGCACACACGCACACAAACTACGTGCTCTTTGATATGCAGTAGCATTGTGACATCAGCAGAGGTCAGACTTACTCTGTGTGGCTGCAGAAGGCATGGGCCCTCCCCTTTCTCTCCTCCACATGTATTTTAAGGGAGTGGAGCCTTGTGCAGACTTGCAATGCAAGGAGACAGCCTCCCCCACCATCTCTCCTCCCTCCACCCAGCACTTAGGCACAGAGGGCTTTGCTGAAATTATATAACATAAATGGATAATTTCGCACTGCCATATTCATTCCATTCCTTGAAAACAGAATAGCTTTATTCTCTATAATAATACAGAGAAAATGGGTAAGAATGAGAGTAGTTACTCTCAGTCTGACATTAATAACACATCAACATAAATGAGTGATTCCCACTATCTGATGCGTTTTGGATTTCAACAATCAGAAAAAGGATAGCATAAAA
The DNA here is from genome assembly GCF_046629955.1 of Centroberyx affinis. NCBI lineage: Eukaryota > Metazoa > Chordata > Actinopteri > Beryciformes > Berycidae > Centroberyx > Centroberyx affinis. The sequence continues at coordinate 25,209 of NW_027280252.1, forward strand.
ATGAAATTGTGTAATTACAGAAAAAACATCAAACATCATTAAGCTTGATGAGTTAAAGCTGTTGGGTTTAACCTCAGTATTGAACTAGGAGAGAGAGGATATTCAAAACGATAATGATCCGGAATAGAATACAGTTCACAGTTATATTGTTAGCTTTGCTGCACAGAAAATAAATTTTACATTTAAAAGTGTGTCCCTTCGCATTTATATTACATCTTAACTAAAAAGTATAATCACACATATGCTGGGAATATGAGAAAATGAGTTATATAAAATGAGTTGTTGGTTCACAGAGCCTATCTCAGGGCGTTCTGGGGTGGGGTCATCATCAGGTGTGAATAGCCTGGCTATTGATATGTGAGGCCTAGCTGCAGACATTCAACAGTTATTTGTTAATGATCAATAGCACTCAGGCGAGCTGCTAGTTTCCATAATGGGGGAAGTGGTTTCATCTGAGAGAGTGAAAAAGCCCAAATAAACACTTTGAGGTCCTGCATCTCAAAACTTAAAGCTCTCTATCCATAGATCAAAAGTAAAAAAAAAAGCCTCTGCATTTTCTGCTGCAAATGATTTATCTAATAATACCCAAACTGTAACCCTCTGATACTGGAATGTTTGTGTACAGCTTGTTGCTGCTGAAATAAGTCAGGGTGAGTTTCTTGCTGAGAGATGCACCATGTATAATTTTAGGTACACTGGCAAAGGGTGATATTTCTGGATGTGTTTGGCAGGCTCAGATATGGCTATTTAGGTAATGTTTCAGTCAATAAGGTTCTGCTGTGGGGTTTGAGTCCATTAAGATAGATACATACATTGTATAATTAATCAATTTTGTGCAGATAAGTTCCTCCCAGTAATTACAGAGTCATCAATATTTACAGAAAACTGTTAATTCTACACTAATGCAATTTTACTAGGTTTTGTCAATTACTGATGTCTTGGGTGCCAATAATGTCAAAGTAATTTTTCTCTTTATTCAATTTGACCACTTACGTCAGATTTAAATATATACTTTGTGCTCTGTCAACTTGGAAGTTGGAGTAATGAAGATGATTATAGGTTTCGTGGAAATTCATGTGAAAAATTGAAGTTATGACAGACAGAGGCATTTTATTAATGTCCCCCCCCTTTCACCTACACGCTGATTCAGACTCTGACTGAGAAAAACAACAAAATTGCTTTAATGGGCTAGAGATAGTTACTCGTAATGTTCCATGGCCCATTTTAAAATAAAGAAAAGACTAACTTATTAACTAAAAAAAAAGGAATGTAAGAGGCTCATTTAGAGGTAAGACTGACAAGGTTTCATGTGAGTGATATTTGCTTAACTTGATCTTTTATATCCTTCATAATGCCAAAGTGCTGTTTAGCATCATCGATTAGGTTCAGTCAAGCTGTAACATAGAAGAGTCAAATAAAATCAATCCTCAGTCAATCTGTGACACTGAAGAATGTGAGGAGTTTCTCTAAGAAAATTCAGAGATCAGACATCAGATTAGCCCTACTGAGAATGACATGATTGTTACCTTTCATTACATGCCACCCTAAGCTCCTTTAAAACTGTGCAGATACTCTGATGGATAGCAAAATGCTCCTCCTGCCATTTTGATTTAGCCTCAACTAGACAACTGAAAGAGGTTTCTGAAACTGCCAAACTATTTGTTCAATCATTAAACATCTTTGCACTGCAAAAAAGATCTATCTTAAGAGGTTATTTAATGCTGTATTCAGTGTTAAAATCATAAATGAAATAATATGCCAATGGGGTGTCAAACTTTCACTATTTTCCCCAATACATGTCAACCTATATCAAGGTTTTTTCTTGAAACAGCTGACAGCATGTTGAAATAAGGCAGATTTCTTAATTTGCTTCACAACGTCATCTGATTCAATGGAATTCTTCAAACAAATTCCATTGGATTGGAATTAAGTGACATTACAACATCAAGTGGCTAATTAAGATAGAGGTGGGCTGCAGTGAAGTTGTTTGCAGTGTCATTAGAAAGGAGCTTTTGTTCAGTCTGTCTTTAAGAAACAGCCAATCTGTATCCATCAGCCTTTGGACAACCACGGACCTATTTCAAAGCTCTTATTCTTCATTAAAGTGCTAGAGAAAATTGGGCACTTAGAACGAATATTTTATTTTTTTAGGGAGCCATGACTCTTTTCAGCAGTATAGAATGAGATCTGACTGACAAACAGCCTTCTTATAACCACAAGCACTGGCCAATGCTTCATTTTAGCTCTCACTGACATCATTGTGCCAACTGAGAAAAGTGACCACTACTTTTCTCATTAACAGATATAAATAAACAGTGTGGAATCTATGACACCAACTTAACTCGTTTATATGCTACCTTTCAGATGGACTGTTCTTTGTTGATTTGGACCACTTAATTCTCCATATACATGCTTTCTCTGTGCCAGATTAATGCTATACTTACTGTAGCCTATCCACCTGTCAGCCCTCTGCTATATAATTTCCGTGGAATAATTGCCAGTTTATTAAAGGATGAATGTGTCAGAGTTACTTCCAGTTAAATGTGAACAAATTTGTGATTCTCTCGGTGTGTGTAATTATAACTCCATGGATGGATAGATGATAGATGGATAGATAGATAGAGATAGAGATAGAGAGACAGATAGGGATAAAGATAGAGATAGAGCTAGAGCTAGAGAGAGATAGAGAGAGATAGGGATAATAAATGATGCAGTTGCATGTTCTCTTAGGAGATAAAAGCATTTACTTCTAAATTTGCTTTGTGGCAAATGGTCTGTGGAAAACTCAGAGCCATTATATCACTCAGTATAGGGATTTCTTTCAGGTGATTTTGCTGAGATTGTTTTGTGCCATCATATTGGCCTCAATGGTGCCTTGCATACTGCAGCGTGGCAAGGCAACCCTTTTAATTTGGATATGCATCCCAAAGTGCGCGTTGCCTCGTCGAGACCTCTGACAAATGGTTTTCACAGCTAATTAAATCTGGTTACTGTGCAACAGTTCTTGGACATAAATAATGCAGCCCGGTGACATGTGTTAGCCCGAGGTTGTAACCCGAAGCCCGGTCTTACCCATTACCACCAGTGACACCTTGCGCATGTCCACGCCAGGTGATTTCTTGACTTTACACTGGTAGGTAGCACTGTGGGCAGGCGACAGAAGAGCGATAGAGAGCGAGGCGTCACCCATCGAGGGGTCCCCGGCACTGAAGTCGAGCCCTTTTGCGAGAGCGTGGTCGGCGTGGATGTACTTTGTGCCGCTGGTGTAGGACATGAGCTGAAACATACATAAAGAAGAAAAAGTCAATAAATGACATTTAGGCCTTTAATCAGTGGTGGAAAAAGTACAATAGCAATACCATAATGGAAAAATACTTCTTTAAAAGTAAAAGTTCTGCATTCAAAAGTTTATTTAAGTAAAAGTGTAGAAGTATTAGCAGTAAAATGTACTTAAGTATCAAAAGTATCAAAAGTACTCATTCTGAAGAACGGAGTGTTAAACTATTGATGCATTAATCTGTAAGAAGGATTTTAATGTTTTTGGTCTAACTGCTTCATATACTGTTGGGGAGTTTAAACTCTAACAATGCAACATATTTTATGAGCTTATCATATCTTTTGCGTGTAAAACCTTATAAAAAAAGTAAGTAAAAAGTACAATATTTCCCTCTGAAATGTAGTGGAGTGGTGGAAAATGGAAATACTCAAGTAAAGTGCCAGTACCTCAAAACTGTACTTAAGTACATTACTTGAGTAAATGTACTTAGTTACTTTCCACCTCTGCCTTTAATTGGTGTTAATAATGAAAGGTTGTAGTTTGGAAATATTCATATTGCACTGCAGTGGATAGCTGACGACGATTACACCGCTTCAACAGAAGTTGGTCAATCCTTGTGCCGGCTGTGGTAAAATGTCTACTGCCTCAGGGTGGAGATGGGGAGTGTGTTGTATAAAAAAAATCCATCCTTCCAACACTTTACTGTTAATGACTCGTTTAATTTAAAAGGCAAATGGGAGAAACAACTAATTCCTAGGAAATTAAAAAGGTGCAGCAGTTCATCCACACCCCAATCTCCTGCATGCCTGCACTGAATCCTGATTCAGACGGGCGGAGGCATAAGCACATCAGCCGAGGTTAATCGTTTGGAAGAGCTCAGAAATTTGAATAGAGTGAATATCTTAAAGTTCCCTGTCCCTGTCATTAAGGATTGTACAGCATGGGTCATGAGACTAAGGGCAGTTAGTGTCCTGGATACATTCCTAACCTTTCCTCTAGCTTCATGCTAACCTAATCATCCTCTGAATCCTAATTTGCTCGTTCGGGAGCTTGCCTTAAGAGAACTGATGGTGAAATGGATGTCAAGGGAGTTCCTTTTCAACCCTCTAAAATAAAAACAGAAAAAATGACTCATAAAGCATCCCAAGTGAATCCTGCTTTTACCATCACAGTACTTTTAGAGGCCCACACAATAATAATACAATATGCAATAACACTTTATTTGGATAGTCCAATGTTGATATTCAACCAGAGGTGGAAAGTAACTAAGTACATTTACTCAAGCGCTGTACTTAATTACAATTTTGAGGTACTGGCCCTTGAGTATGTCCATTTTGTGAGACTTTCTACTTTTCCTCCACTACATGTCAGAGGTAAATATTGTACCTTTTACGCCGCTACATTTATCTGACAGCTGGAATTACGAGTTACTTTGCAGAATAAGGTTTTACATGCAAAATATACGATAAACTCATAAAATGTTGCATTGTTAGAGTTTAAACTCCCCAACAGTATATGGAGCAGTTAGACCTACAACATTAAAATATTTCTTCTACAGGTTAATGCATCAATACTTTAACACTGTTCTTCAGAATGAGTACTTTTACTTTTGATACTTGAGTACATTTTACTGCTGATACTTCTATAATTTTACTTAAGTAAACGTTTGAATGCATAGCTTTTACTTTTAATTAAGTATTTTTCCATTATGGTATTGCTACTTAACAGAACGTAAAGGATTTGAGTACTTTTTCCACCACTGTACTCAACTATCAGGTGACAAAAAGTAGGTGTTCTAATGTCACTTGCCTACCTGCTGCATCTCTACAGACTATCTAACCCTAACACTGACTTTAGCCTAATCCTAAACCCCATTTTTAACCCTAGCCCAGACATTGGGTATCTATAGGCTTCTTTCACACAATTCTGAGTATCACCTGAAACTCTGTGGACTTTTTAGTGACACGTTATTATCAACATTGCACTATCCAAGTTAAGTGTGACCCACTATGCACCGCTCTCACTGTGGCTCTCACCAGCTGGTCTTTCTGGGTGGTGTCTGGGCTGACCACAGACCATTCAATATCAAGCTCTCCGGTGTCTGAGGGGCTCGGTGTGTAGGTGCAGCCCAGAGTCACGCTCTCTCCCTCGGCCCTCTGGACCGTCTGGGGGCCTGTGGCGGTCAGCTGCATCCCTCTGGCGCATCCTAATTCTTTAGAGATTCAGGCAAAGTCTTCAAATTCATTTAGCTGATACTGAATTAAGACATGAGTTGATATGAGTTAATTTCACACAAGGACGAGTAATATTCAGTATATTCACATTCAGTGAGTCATATTCACATTCACTGAGCCACGTCATGTTTTTTTTAATTTTTTACTTGACATTGATTCAGGTCTGACATTAGTATTAAATACTGTATATGTTTTTGAATTAATTTTGATTTCACTTATATAAAGGCTAGGCCAAGGCTAGAAAACACAACTATTTTTTCAAGAGAGAACTGGCTAAGAAAGCAGCAAACATAATAGTTATAGAAAAAATACAAAAGCAGTAATATGCAAAGCCAAAATACATAGAAGATAATTGCAAATTCAACATTCAAATCAAAAGAGCTCAGAAAGCAATACTAGCCTACTCTAATAGGAGATGAGCAGGTTCAGGGGACAAGCTGAAATAAGTCTTGACTAAGCAAAGAGTAGACAGCTCTTTATTGGGTCTGCCTCAAGGTTCTCTGTAATCAGTTTAAGCTCACCAAGAGGGGCCAGCGCGTTTAGTTTTAAATAATTTTGCAATGACTTCCATGAAGAGAGAGCAGAGTATAATGAAAGCCCTTTTGCCTAATTTAGTTTGGACCTTAGGGACAAAAACAATTCCTGAGACTGTACACAGTATTTTCCACCAAGATCTTTTTTAAAGATATAGGTGCACAAATAATGTGGAAGCAGACTCATAGACAGGCCTTTCAGCTTTACTTTGTTTACAAGGTGTTTTGTATGTGGCCTGGAAGAAAGGCAGTCATCAATTAATTTAAGTAATACTTATTTATATTTAATGTATACCATATAAGTACTTATATATAGTCTCAATTGGTTTTGAAAGTAAGTATGCAATTGTAAAATAAAATAAAAATCAGTTAACACTTTACAATGTTCTTTACACTTAATACACTGTTCCACATTTGTTTTAACCTAAGGAAAGGCATTGTGTTTAAAATAATACTCTTCCATGTAATATATAAAAAGCCTCCCACTCAAGTTTTTATTAATGCACTTACAACAGTTCAAAAACATAATGTAAGTACATAAAATTCAAGCAGAATATACTAGAATGAGCACTTACTCTGTTGCTAAGCCATGTAAAGAGTTACTGGAAATAGTTTGGCACATGAGATTTCAGTAGTATTTTGAGATGCGGTCAAAAGCTCTGTCTATTAAAAAGAGCCACGCCCTAATCAGCCGAAACCCCTGGAACATTAGAGGAGACAACAGTGATCTGGAGCCAAAGTCAGAGCCTGATTGGACAGACAGTGAGTGCCATGGCAACACACGGGCAGGGTACCTCTGAGGCCTATTGTTCAGCAGTGTTGAACACAACATGGAGATCTTAGTGCCTCGCTCGGTCGTTATTTACAGTATGTTGAAGGGTTTCGGAGAAATATCATGCTGAGTTTTCTTTGCTTTGCTTTGTGTTGTCACTGCATGGCCTTTCTTTGTGGAATTCAGAGTACTGAACAACAAAACGGTGTCTGAATGTGTGCATGTGTATGCTTGTGTATATGCTGTATGTGTGGTGTGTGTATGTGCATGTATGTTTGAGTTCATATATCCTTACCTGTAATTAAGAGACCTGCTGTGCATAACACAAAGACAGACAGCCAGGGAGGGCAGCTAAGAAACAAACATTACTTCAGTTGAGTGTAATTTAGAGCAGGTGTAAACTATTTGGAAAAGCATAGTTTACACAATACATTTAATTATGCTATATTTAATTTCTTTCAATTGGTAAGAATCATTAGAAAATGTTTAAGCTTTTACTTGAATATTTGTATCATACTGACAAATTAAGTAAAACAAGACAAGAGCAGATTCCACATTGAAAATGAATGTGAAAGTTGCTTAACAGCAGTAATAATACCTGAGCGCAGGTGCTACATCCAAAAGTGTGGCCATGGAGCGCAGTGGATCAAGCAGCATTGTGTTGCCTGGTGCTCTTGCTCTCATTACAGTCGGCTTCTCCTTTACTTCCTCCTCATTGGCATAAAGCCTTCCCATTGGATGTTCGTTCCACCTGTTTTACTTGTTTACCAGGGGAATAGCTTGGTATTGTTATTGAGCTGTTAACCTGTTGACACTGCTGATCATCTAACTCTTCCAAATACCTCCTCCCATTAAATACCACTACTACTATGTGGTAGTACTAGTACTATGTTTTATACAACAGCATGTTTGCTCCTATATGTATTTGCGTGTTTGCATATATATACAGGTATGTATTTATGTGTATGTGTCTATGTATATGTATGTGTACACATACACTGTATGTGTATGTATATGTAGGTCTTTTTGTATGTGTGCATGTATACATATAAATATTTATATGCATATTTTATTATTTAGTTATTTAGTTACCTTTTATTTTTCACTGTTGTAAAGCACTATGGTTTTAAAAGGTGCTGAATAAATAAAGATTTACTTACTACTATTACTACTACTTGTATTGCACTTCTAAAATATTACAAGATAAACAAATATTACAAAAATAAACATAACAAAGATAAGACAAACAATACAAATTCCAGACAATTAAAAACAAGTACACTAAATGAAACCAAATTACATGGAAACCAATCTGTAAAAATGTGTTCTAAGAAGTGAGTGTCTAAGCAGTTGAATAACAATATCAAGCCATCCCTTGGTATTAAGTAAAGTATCAAGTAAAGCAGGAGGAGCACACATCCAATGGGATGGGTTTATGCAGATGAGGTGGTTGGAGTCATGGTGTGCTAATGTGTTTAGGGTTGCAAAGTACTGAAGGAGAAACCCCCGAATAGATTGATTTGTCTACTATTGGCTTTGTCTAACAGTCAATATTATTTATTTGTATATTTGTTTATTTGGTCGTCTGTCTGTCTATCTATCTATCTATGTATCCATCTGTCTGTCTGTAAAAGTCAAACATCCTCAAAAGCATACACTTCATAATGAAGAGCGAATCCCCTAACCCGCACACACACAGAAACACACAAGTACACACCCTCTCATTTCTCGCATACATAATGCACCATGAAACTAATCTCCTGTTGAGTTGACACAGGTACATGACAGATTGAAATAAAGCCCCATACACTTACATCAAATAAGAACATAAAGCCTAACAGCACAACATCCTGCAGGATGAAAAACAACTTAACTCACTTTAACACCCTCCGTTTGTCAAATGTCTGTGGTTTCAAATAATGAGGGGGCCAAAGAGACGTGGGGCTCTCAGGTCTCAAGTGACAAGAAACTGGTTATTCAACTGAAAACAACAAGCAAGGTTTGTACACCACCTGGCTGTATGCAACCCAACAAACATATCTTTGTGGCACATCTACAGGGAAACACCCCTTTATAAATGGATCTTTATAAAAAGACACAAACAGAAAATGGATTAGTGAAAATGCATGTGCTGTTGTACATGTCATCCTCTGCAGGTTTTTTAGACTGGCCTAAATGACACAGAATAAGAACATACATGCATTGGTGGTATTATGGTCACAACAGAAAATATATTCCTTTGGCCATAGGTCAGAGTATGACTTACTGCAACAGTGTTTCTGCTTCTATGGTATTTAAAAAACTGGATTGTACACAACTTCTTTACATAATCAACCAAATCAGTTTTTCCACTTACACACTGACACTGCTTCTGTGAACAAAACATCAACCTTTTCGCTAGCTATAAGAAAACCAAGTCTCTTCATAAAGTACAGGTAACCCCATGTTTTCATATAGAAACCACTGTCATTCAATATCCAAAACTCCAGTAATTACAACTTAACCCAATTCATACACACAGAGTCCTCAAGGTGCAAACACCAACGAGTGTAACTGTAGGAAAAAATAAACAGAATCTTGGATGAATATAAGAGCCACAGGTGAGTTTATATGTTTTGGAACAATGGATGGTAACAGTGGAGAAAGAGTGTGAATGAGAGGAGGTGGATGCAGAATTTTAACTTGAATTTTATTTTTAAATGTAACCCCAACGTGTTTCATTTTGTCTTAGAAGTCTGAGGTTTGGCCAGAGCAGTATGGGGTTTGGTTTTGTGTTTACAGTTTTGGGAAACTGGAGTATCATTTCAGTAAATGTGTGTAAGCAGTTGTGGAAAAACTGTAATTATATCAGTCAGTGGCACAGCCTGGGTCCTTTTTAGTAGCTGTCTTGTAATGATTTTTTTTCAAGACAGCTCCATTGCCATTTTGTGGCCAATTTCCTCCAACTTGACTCAAATCTCATCAGTCGAGTTTCAAGAGAACTTCACGAGGAAACCCACGGAAACACTGGGAGAAAATGCAAACTCTGTACAGAAAGAGCCAGGACTTGGTATCAAATGCAGCTCCTTCTTGCTTTGAAGCAACTGTGCTAACGACTGAGCCACCATGCCACCTACAATAAAGAGAGTTATGCCGATTTAGGAAATATTAAGGCTTTGTAAATATGAATAGTGAAACTAAAAGTGTCTCATCCAAAATGCTATGCAGAATTTAACAGTGGCCACGTTTACATGGACAGCAAGAATCTGCTATTAACCCAATTAAGACAATAATCTGAATAAGAAATTGGCATGTAAACAGCATTTTCTGATTACCTTAACCCAAATAAGGTCATGTAGTAAGCATAATCGCATTAAGACATGTGGAATTTTCTGATTTTAGTGGCATTATTGAAGGGCATTTTAGACACTTTAATCCAAGTGTGACTCTCTATTGGAGGATTCACTGCAGCAATCCAACTTCAGCTTGTACAGCTTGACGACAGATGCTCTATAAAATAAAATAAAATAAAATAAATATGGTATACCAATAAATGTTCATGGGAGCATTATCTAGTGTGCGGACTCTATTTTTCCATTTTTCACATGTAGGCTACTTCTGTCCAGCACCTAGTATTCATCGCGTTTGGATGTGCGTGCTTTTGTAACCTTTTTGCAGGATTCTATTTGCACCTTCAATAAAGTCTTAAACTGTCCGTGTGCTCCAGTGATTCTCCTTTGTCCTGTTAATCGGACTTTGCTCCGCACTCCGCAGCATGTAAACAGGAATATGAATGGAATAGTTCTATAAGGAACCCATGTAAACAACTTAATCGGAATATTGTCTTATTTATTGTCGTATTGACTTATGCCAAATTTCCATACCCGGGGAACCAGTAACCTCTTCATCCCCAGTCTTATTGTGCTTTATCTTTTTAGCCACACAGCAAATTTTATGATGATTGCCCCAATGGTTCTAGAGTTATGATATATTTTGTACTTAACTACGCACAGTTCATTGGTCAATCGTGGCCATGTTATTATCTGATCTTGAGCTATGAACCAATTTTTGCGTCAATAGCTCAAAAATTTACAACGTCTTATTGCCAAAAACGGTGTTGTAGAGCACATCCAGTTGCGTATGTATACCAAGTTTTGTTTCAATTGGACATAGTTTGTGAGAGTTATGGCCTTTTAAATCTAAAAATATTTAACATTTAAATATAGTGTTACCATCATGCAACATTGGTTTTTGGCCTTGACTGAGCAGTGGGACACCATAGGAGTCTGCCTGCCAAGTTTGGTTGCTCTGGGACTCACAATTTCTGAGCTGTAAACACTTTTAGTGGAGAAATATAAACAAACAAACAATTCAAACAAGTACAATAGGAATCCAGACATGTGTTGACAAAATGCACTTATTGTAAGTCTCTTTGGACAAAAGCATCTGCTAAATAATGTTCTGTAATATAAACCCTTGCTAAAGGCCTCATCATTTTGTAAGTGCTTTGGATAAAACCAGCCACCTTATAAGCCAGCAATTCTCATTTCAACACTTAGACCACATTTTGTAGTGAATGGTATCGTGCCTCCTACATTTCAGTGTTTTCCTGTACAAGAATAATAAAATGTACCGTTCCCCTTGACATCCCATGCATTGTAGCAGATATAATTTCCATCAGGTGGAAACTTTCTTCATTCTTCTTCTCATTCTTCATAGTTTGTCCTTCAAGACTTGTACCACAATACTGTAGCTCACACCACAGAGGGGACATGATATAAAACTGTCAACTAATTCTCAGGTGTGCACATGCACAGTACGTATTGCTAGAGAAAGGAAAAATGTCCATGAAAATTATGCACAAAATTTCTTTATGCCAAATAATCTTTTGAATGCGTCTCTTAGCTTTGATCCTTGATAAAAAAAAAAACCCAACACATATTTGATACATATTACATCTGTGTAAAATACAAATTAAAGATAAATGTCTTCTCTAATTTTGTGTATTTATGTTTATATGGCATGTACATTTGTATATTTATGCATAACATTTGATTATTATTAATTATTGATTTAAAATAAAAAATATATATATTTGCATTATGTTTTAACACAATGGTATTACAAAGCATAAGCCACCCAAAACTTTGCACTTAACAATGCCTCCTCGCTGTTCTAAAATCACTGTAAAGCCTCCCATGGCTTTTATTGCTGAAGTTTACACAGGATAGGGATTTATGCCAAGTAGGTCAAACGCACAGTGGCTCTTAATTCCAAAGTGCACTATTATGAGAGCAGCCCAGGTGCTGCAGATAACCCAACTGATACAGAGAAGACAGTTTTCACAGTTTAGCAGCACATGCTCATTTGACACATAAAGTCACAGTCACTTGAGTTTGAGTATGACTGAAGAAATTTGGGACGTTATTATTGTCGGCGCTGGAATATCTGGATTGAGTGCGGCTCATTTGCTCAGAAAAAGGAATGCCAAGTTAAGGATGCTGATACTGGAAGGAAAAGGTTTGTAAAGTTTGACCGTATCATGACTGTAACATGCAACAGTGAATCATTTTCTAGTGGGTTTGTTTAGTTTAGTCGTTCTTGAGAAGAGATATTGCTCTGTCTAACTAAATCATGTCTTGTGTGCCTCCCAGACCGAGTGGGCGGCCGCACGGTGTCCACAGAAATACCAGCACACAAAGGTGTTGATCGGTGGGACTTTGGAGGGCAGTGGGTAGGAAGGTAATGTTGGACATTTTATTCATTACAGGAACACAGAGGTGGCCAAGTGGCAAAGCAACACATGCAAAAGTGATAATTCAAGATGTCTTTCCAATTGAGATCAGAAAAAAAGAAGATATCACTGATTATTCTAAGATTATTCTCTAGTCTAGGAATATGGCCTGCAGACATTTTCCAGTTGACAAGAACAGAATTAGAGGAGTAGTTTGCTCATGATAGTAATTTGTTCTCTGACCTATATTATTGAAAAGCAGTTGGTAGCAATGGAAATACAGTAGAGTTAAATTGTACATTTGACAAATTAAAAATGGTTTGGCCTGTAGAAGTAATGTCTGCAAAGTGGTTACAGTGAGAGGATTACAGGCTACCAATCAGTCACTCTGGAGCAAGCTGAAAATAGCTGAAAGTGTTTAATGGAGAATCAATCACAGATAGTTTGGGTTTTTTCACGCCCTAGTCGTACGAAATAGTCCATTCTGCAGAAGACCTTGAAGAAAACCATAAGCGCTGGTAATGTCGGAACAGGCAGAGAAATTGAACTTCAGTTTGACTGGTGAGCTTCATCCAGATGAGAATCATTACAAATCCACTTACTGACACACTGCCTTGCAGACACAGACTGAGGATTATTTTACGGATAGCTATCGATCTGACCCTTGCTGCACCCCAACAGTTAAGGGTGCCTGTCACTGTGGAGTATGTTCACTACTTAGAAAATGAGAGGGCAAGTTTGCATCTGATGAGAACCGCCTCACACATGGCAGCAGGGATGCAAGCTGGATGTGACACAAACTGATGGTGGGCACCTTGACCATGTGATGTAGCTATACTGTATAAAGTGTATTTTGCAATATATGCATCCTTTGCCCTCTTGTGCTGGCAAGTCAGTATGTTCTGCTCCGCCTTTGCTCAAAGTCCTAACAGTAATAGAGAGTGGTTGAATACAAGTACAAAGATCAATAATTAGCCTTTGGTAATCTTTTTTTATGAGGCATTTATGAGGAGCTAACTTGCATGAAAATGGTGAGGGATGTACAATATATAAGCATAGATATGAATCAGAACTTAGATAAAGGACTCAGGGCTAATGAAAAAGCCAGGTGAAATAACATTTTTGGGATGAAATTGAAGGTAGCTTCATTCAATATGATCACCAGTATGTGTGACCAGAACAGTCCTTTCTGTTGGACAGTGAGCACAGTTTAGTACAAATGAATCTGCCATGTGCACCAAAAAAAAATCCATATTTTAAAAAAGAAACTTCAGAAATTGCAGTCTCACCATACAAACAGTTGTCAATAGGCTACTGGTAGTTGGAAAAGCGCAACTGATGTCAGACTTAGAAGTCTTACATTTAATCTAGTTTATAGAAAACTAGATTAAATGTATTCAATGGTTATTAGCCTTCTTCTCATAACTTGTTTGTAGCAATTATACGTATCATACGTTTTAAGCAACCAAACTCTGATACAGTCTTTATTTAATAATTTTATAAATCTCATAAATTTTATTAAGAGGTGTTTACAGTATGAATCGGCAAAGGCTGGTAATTACATCACACAATATATGACTCCAACAGCATTTTTGGCAGCGACAGCTCTTTGCCACCTCAGTTGTGTGTGCAACAGTTGGCCAAGGAAAGCCAGCCACAAAGTAAAAGAGAGAGTCACAAAAGAGAGACACAAACTGGAGAACCACTGATCTAGATGACTGGGTTTTGACTTGGTGCCCTGCCCAGATTTTCCCAGCCAATCAGGGATTCACAAAATTGCCAAACTGGTCCCGAGCCCCTAGGCTACTGCGATTATAATTATAATTATAGCAGTTATAACCCATAACTTATAACTTATATCTAACTGTGCAATACCAATTTTTTTTGTGCAATAATTCAACTGCAATAATTCAACTGTGCAATACTTATTAATTATTTAATTATTTACACTGGTGTATGTATATATTGGAGTATGATGCATATTGTACAGAATTCTTATTTCTCTTATTTCTATATTATTATTATTATTTTTATTCTCATTGTTATATATTGTAGTATAATGCACATATTTTACATATTTCTTACTTTCGTATTTCTATTTTTCTTATAATTTCTTATAATTTCTCTACGCTTGTATATATTCACTTCTACAATGTGAGCAGCTGCAATGTAACCCAATTTCCCCTCGGGGATCAATAAAGTATTTCTGATTCTGATTCTGATTCTGATATATCAATTGAAAGTGAAGTGACCCTATAAGTCCTGGCACACTGTAAATGTAAACATTACAACATTTTTAACCCCTCTGCTTTACTCGTGCCAAAGGTCATCTCCTTTCTCTTTCAGCACCCAAACACACGTCATGGAGCTCATACAGGAACTTGGTCTGGAGGTTTACCCGCAATACAACATTGGCAAGAAGGTGCACCACATGGGCGGGCCAGACGCCAAGGTCCGCACCTACAGAACAAGTATCCCCATGCTATCCCCGATGGTGCTAATGGACCTTACCCAGCTCATGTGGAAGGTGAGACGACAGTGTCAGCCTGGAGTTACACAGCAACACTCAGTACTTGGGACTACGCTCACTCACTCAGAGCTGCTTCTCCAATGCCCCAGATAATGCTTAAAACTATTTGACAAGGATGAGCTACATAACCATAAATCTCAGAGGCCAAATACTAACAAAACAGAAAAGCGGTTTAATTGTTGTTTGTTGAATTTCTCATGTGTAGCAGGAAAAAAACCGGATGATGACTCATTCAGTAAATTGATAGACGACAGACTACAGACCATATAAATGAGTATCTCACTCAAGATATTTCTTCAGAGGGCAATTACAATACAATTCAACCAGGCATCTTTTTAATCAGCTTTATTGTCCAATATCCTTACCATGCTGGGAATCAATATGGTGTCCCAAATGGACGTGGTAATGATGTTGTACATTAGCAATGCTGTGTGAATTTGGACTGATAGCACAAGAGCACATTTATCACACCCAACTAAGTACCAGAAATGTTATTGTCTCAGATAAATGGTTTTAGTAGAAAATGTGGGAGGAAAAAAATGAGTGGTGGTAGAAAATATTATCTGTATCTGTATCAACAGGATGCTTTTGATCCACAGTAGTAAACCTCTGTGTGTGTGTGTGTGTGTGTGTGTGTGTGTGTGTGTGTTGGGGCGTTTTACACACAGATTGACAGACTGTGTGCCACAGTGTGTGTCCAGGACCCCTCCAGGACTCCCAATGCTGTGGAATTGGATAGCATGACCCTTCACTCCTACGTTGAGCAACATGCCTGGACTAGAGGTCAGAGATGACGCAAGCTCACATCACTTTCTGAAGTGACCACTCTGGTGTTCCTTCTTCCTTCTTGTGGTGAAAAAATACTGATCACAGAATAGTCATTCTATGTATTCAGTCTCAAAATCTTACTTTTCTTAAAAAAGCAAGAAAAAAGCTGCAATTGGGGTGAGAAACATTCATTTCTCCAAATCATTTATAGACACTATACACTATCATATAGTTTATTTCTGTGATAGGCAGAGACTAGGACCCAGATGCAGACACTCAGGCCCTCTTTACACCTTGCATTAACATGCGTCTCGTATCCAGATTGTATCTAGATATGATTTAACCTGATTACATTTACACCTGGTATTAACATGTGTCTCCAGTGTCCACATTGAGATCCGACTGAGATCTGATCACTCTGTCCAGCTCAAACAACCGAACGTCACATCCTCCTCTTGTTTGTGTGGGTCCAAAAAAAAAAAAGATGATACCCATCCGTGAAGCCGCGCTATTATTGTATGGACTAGGCTCCGCAGGGGGTCTGCGGAGGGTCCGCACCGAGCTCCGCGCTCCGGTTGCTATGTTAGTTGGTTACCAGGGAAGTAAGTGTAATCGAATGACAGCCAAGTGACAGCTGACAACCAGCAAAAATGGACAATAGGAGGAGATTCTGCACTCTCCGTGAACACCGCGCTGCTACCGCATTTACCATGAAATGCTGTGGCTCAACTGGAATGCCGAAGACGGAAGTCGGCGCGATTACGTATTTCTGCCCACATAGTTGTTGTATGTGGATTGAAAACACAATTGCATTTACACTTGTGTTCAATGTGGTCACAATGCGTCCCTGACCACCTCCGGAGGTGGTTTGGCCGATCGGATCACAATCCGTCCTCAATGCGTCTTGGGTGCATTTACACCTGTACTTTCATGTGGTCAAGCACCATCCGATTGCAATCCGATCACCCAAAACACATTTTAATGCAAGGTGTAAAGAGGGCCACAGAGGCAGAAAAATGATGAAAAAAAAACTTTACTGAGAGTTGAGCAAAATACAAAAAGGCAACTAATCCAGGCAGGGATCAGGCAAGGCAGAGTTCAGATAACCGAATACTACAAACAGGAACATGAAATGCAGGAAAGCTAGGCAGAACGCACTAGACAATCTGGTAGGGACTGAAGGCAAAGTGACTGGTATATATAAGTTGCTAGAGTAATTGTGAATTAAGGCCAGCTGGTGCAGGGAGGAGCTGGACTGGACTGATTGAAGCTCTCAACGGGACCTAGAAACACAACACATAGACAAGACACACAGACAAACAGACAAAGAGATCAGAGAGGAGTAGGAGAGGCAGGCAGGTCAGGAGATGAGGCAGGCAATGGAACAGCTGGTCACATGACAATTTCATTATATTACCTTTCCTATTACCTTTCCTGTATTATTTCTTATTACCCTTCCTGTACTTACTTGTCATTGTTCTGCCAATTGCTGCTATAGCACCCAAATTTCTCCCAGGGGGTCAATAAAGTGCAATTTTATCTTATCTTATGTGTCTTGAAATAGAGGAGATCTCTCTGCTTGGCATCACGAGCCAAATTCAGGTCAGTCAGTCAGTCAGGCAGTCAGTCCAGTCAGTCAGTCAGTCAGTCAGTCAGTCAGGTAACGCTTAGTGAGATGTCGCTTTGTGAGATGTCGTTTCGTGAGATGGCCTCTAGAGGGCTCTCACCTATGGGCTAAATGCCACTAGACTGCAACTAAATACGGTTCACACTGTTTGGTTATTAAGCAGAGAACCGCATTCTACAACCGAACTCACTCCCTGAAAATTCAGGTGTTGACTACTGAATTTGAGGACGGAGTCGGTGAGTCAGAGTAGTGTGTACCAGAACCGGACTGGACAACTAGTGGTTATGTGACGTAAGGCGCAACACTCGTTACGTTACGCAACATCATCATCCTTATTTTGAAAAAGATGTAGATAAGTGTTGTGAGACATTCTCAAATTTTCTATCCAGTCTGTTTCCTCACAGTGTGGTTGTTCCTAGCAGTTCTCCGGTCTTGGGCCCATACGTTGCTGTTAAAAGTATCATGTCCATGCGGTGGAAAAAGAGAATATGACGCTCCTGTCAGTGGCGGTTTATTAAGATCTTATGGATATATTGACGCCTCTGGCTACTGGTGTTACTGGTGTCAAGTAAACCGAAAATACACAAGTGGAATACAGGCAATGGTAGCCGCCGTATTGGTCTGAAGTAAAGTTAAAGTTAAGTCTAATTTTACTCCATACTGTGTACCATACTATGCAAATTCACTCTCATGTCACTATTTATTTTACTAGTGCACTGAGCCCCACACTATTAATTTACATACATCCACGTCTTCCGTTGCCCTATAACCTTTAACGTTAGGTGCAGTTATTACCTGTGGTATTTAAGTGACATTAGTGGAATTATTTAACCAATAACCGTGTCATAATACATCAGTGCATTGAATTGAATTGAACACACGCGCTGTGGATCTGTACAGGATCTGTGCTTGCAATATAGATGGTTTCTACTGTAAGTATAGATAATGTAAGTGTAGTGACATTTAATAGCTGTGCCTAGATTTTACGCCAAGTTAAATAATGCTCTGTAGTTCCACCAGATTTGTTGACTACAGGCCAAACAAGCATCTACAGTTGACAGGAAAATAACTATTTAAAATTATGAATTAAATATGAAATCATTTTCATCCTGTCAGGTCTCTCTTTGTTAAGTGTTCCCTATCAGTGGCTTATTTGCTGCCTACACTGCAAAAATGACAAGTTGTCAAGTGTTTTTATCTTGTTTCCAGACCTATCAAGCTTATTTCATGATATGTTTAGTCAAATTATTTCACTGCACCGGCAGATAATCTTCTTTCAATCTTTAAATACATTTCACTTGATACATGCCAAATTATGACATATGTTTGTTTGCCAGTGCAGTAAGATGATTTCACTGAAAAAATCCTGAAACAAGCTTGATAAGTCTGGATACAAGATTGAATAACTTAACAAGTTTTCAGCTTTTGCAGTGTAAGGATGGTAAGACATCCTGCAGAATAAATGATGCAGTGATCTGAGAATGCAGTGTACAGTGTTTAGCTTAGGGCTGGGCGATATGGACCAAAAATCATATCTCTGTATTTTTAGGCTGAATGGCGATACACGATATATATCTCGGTATTTTCTACGAAGTGGGCTAAATGTTCAGTTGTAAATAGGGCTGGGCGATATGGACAAAATAAAATATCATATATCATATAAATATTATATCATATATTTTTGACCAAATACCTTGATATCGATATTGCGACAGTATTGTAGGGATGACTATTGGTGCTTTCACATAATATTTACACAATGAGATTTTTGATAAATAATCATCAGTTATGTGGATATAATGACTAAGTGGGTAAAGGCAAATAATAGAACAGCTAGAACAGTCTGGTAAATTCAGAAAATTACATCACTTTACTGTAATGCAGCCTTTAAAACCAGGAAAAGACAACACTTATGCCATATCACGATATTACGATATCCAAAATCTAAGACGATATCTAGTCTCATATCACGATAACGATATAATATCGATATATTGCCCAGCCCTAGTTTAGCTGTGTAACTACCGTGTACAACCTCCCAGAATGAATCATTACTGCGTGATGCACACCATGCACATGTACATAATGTATGTGTGAGTGCTATTGTATGAAAACATCCCTTTCTTCCAGAGCTAAAAGAGGAGATGGGGCTGTGCAGCAGGGCTGTGTTTGGCATGGAGCCATCCCAGATGTCCTTCCTGTTCTTCCTCATGTACGCTGCAGCAGCTGGAGGGGTGATGTCGCTGCTGGAGAGCACCCCAGGTTCTGCCCAGGAGCTCAAGGTCAAGGTACCCACCCCACTTCCTTCCCTCCCCTAGACCGTTTTTATCTTTCTTACATAGCACTTTGTTGAATCAGGCGCTTTCACTCTCAACTGCAGGATTTTCGGTCTGCTTTATTTCACTCAGCACCCAGCCCCTCATCCCCACCCATTTGAGACCTGCCCCCCAACAAACCCACTGACTTTCTTCTTCCTCTGAGCACCGTTGATTCAGATCTTTTCCTCCTCTCAGCTATGGTCTGTATTGGATTTTCCTATTTTTCGGCATGCCTTCGCTCAGCGTGAAATAATATGTATAACACTTTGAAGTTACGGTTCCATACTATTCTATTTTTGTGGAATATATTGCTTCTGAGCACTGTCTCCCCTCACAGTGGTGGAGTACAAATGTTGAAGGCTAAGAAAACGATGGCTCTCATGAAAGAATATGTGAACTTGTGTTCCGAGTTCCACACTTGTTTCTTAGCACATTTCTCCACTTTTTCTCCATCTGTTCTGCTCTGTCCATTTCCTTATTATCACATATACCGGATGTTTCCTGTGGGAATGAAAATAAGAAAACTGTTGTATGACTACGCCACAGCTGCAGTACGAGGCTGAGTTAAATGTGAACTAGAATGGGCCTGCTGTTTTGTCAGTGGTAGTTTTTGCTAATTGGCTGTATCAGTAAGAGTCAGTCACAAAGATAGAGAGAGAGAGAGAGAGAGAGAGAGAGAGAGAGAGAGAGAGAGAGAGAGAGAGAGAGAGAGAGAGAGAGAGAGAGAGAGAGAGAGAGAGAGAGAGAGAGAGAGAGAGAGAGAGAGAGAGAGAGAGAGAGAGAGAGAGAAGGAAATAAGGAAAGAAAGAAAGAAAGAAAGAGTACCAGACCAAAAGGTTTTTGGTCAGGTTTTGATTGAAAGAAAAAATATTAATAATAACAGCAAGTCAAATGCAGTTCATGGTAGAAAAATCATTCAAATCTCAAGTGCATCAAATGTACACAAAAGATGAAATTATCCTGCAGCAAAAGTAAAATGGAGTTCATGCTCGAAAAAACATTGCAATCTCAAGTGCATCAAACATACACAAAAGATGAAATTATCCTGTAACATCTGGATATTCTGAGTTAGTCTGCCAATACACCCCACTTATGTATTTGTAGCTTTTACAAAGGGTCCTACCATATTGCCCACACATATAACTTGAAGGCGCATTAAATGAGCCTTCAAGAAAATGTAGCTCTCTAAAAATCTCTAGTTTTGCTTTTATGTTATGCACACAGGGGTATATTTTCTGCACTACTCTTCAAGCCACAATTCTTGCCACTGAGAACAAATGTGCTCTAGCCCAGATTAAAATTATGAGCCACCGCCTTGGGAGCTAGTACAACTTCCACACTGCTTGCATCTCCTGGTGCCCATAAGTACCTCCCATTTACATTATGCAACGTATTCAAGTTCAAGCCTTCCAGGCAAGGCATCCCTGAGTTTTAAGCCACTTTTGGACTGCAATATCTGTCTCTCCACAGGGCGGCACACAGCAGCTTTCGGAGTGTATGGCAGAGCGTGTTGGGTGGGAGAATGTCCGGCTGGGCTCGGCTGTGACGGCCATATGGCAGGTAGAGTACAGTAACAGCTCACTCAGGGATTGATGAGGCGCGACACAGAGATAACAGCTTCCTCAGTGGGGAAACAGGCCGTCTCCTGTGAGGGGGCTGTCTGTTCCGCCTGACTGTCTTCCTTATCCGGAGCTGAGAGGCCCAGTTTGCCACATGCATGCTAGAGTGGAGCTGTACCAATGCTCCTCATCACGGAAATATGCAGTATATCACTGCTGTTTTTATACATGCATTCGTGTATGTGTGTATTGATTGATTACTATATTTCACCAGCCAGGAGTCTGTGCCACTTGAACTTCTACGATTCCCATAAAATATACTACTAATAAAACTAATAATGCCACCACTGCCACTATTATCACTACTAAAAATAGTAATAATGATAGTAATAATGACATCATTATTAAACCCTATTCTCATAGCCTATGGTGACAATTAAGAGAAGTCACAACAATCACAGTTGTATACCTTTGTGCAGGGAACATGTGTTAATTTGAAGCTGTTTTTTTTATTCCTGATTTCCAGTACGTTAACATATGTATCTGTTTTACAATCTCAGAAAATAAGAACTTCCTATGTTGCACATTTCTGTTGTGGTTGAATTCTAATTATCACCAGAGGCTGTGAGTGGAGAGGAAATACATAAGAGACCAAGGGGTTGGGCACGTAAGAGCTCCATAATTATAAGGGAAAGACTTTGAACCGTTATTTTAGCATCTCATTTGCATAAATGGCTTGTATACACTCTGAGGCGTAGTTGATACACCTGCCCAAACACTGTCTACTGTACAGCCATAGCTTTCCAAACAATGCAGGAGTCTTTGGGATTTTCAAGGTCTTTAAGAGATTACCTGACTTGGTAAAAGTATAAAAGATAATTTATTAGGAATCAGTCAAACTTGTAAAATTATGATCATTTTTTTGGCGAATAGTAATCTTTTTAGAAGCATATAAAGTCTACTGGCTTT
Organism: Centroberyx affinis; assembly: GCF_046629955.1. Lineage (NCBI taxonomy): Eukaryota > Metazoa > Chordata > Actinopteri > Beryciformes > Berycidae > Centroberyx > Centroberyx affinis. Next base: position 47,509 of record NW_027280252.1, read on the forward strand.
GGATGTTATATTTTCCTTAAAGTGTACTCTTCAATACATACTGAGTGAATATAGTACTTTGGCTGGATGTACAGTGAAAGAACCCCATTTCTCAAAAGACCAAGGTTTAGGCCTATTCAAAGAATAAAACATGCCCGTGTAGCATTTGTAAAAAGTCTATGCAGAGTAATTTGCAGAAGGATGGAATTTAGCTTTGAAGTAGGACAGAGTTTTACTAGAAGAGGTAATTGAAAATGTGCACATAGACAAACCCCTACGTACATGTGAGCTGTCAGAATTTGGGGTCAGCTTCCCTGAAGCAGCAATGCCTCCAGATAAATTCATTTAATTGCAATTTGTAGTTACTGTATGTAAAATGCATATGTAGCAAATTCTTTCTAAAATCTGTAAAAAGAAAAATACACTTATAAATAGCCCCACCATACCAAACAGGAAATACCAACAAATCTGCTGTATGTGTTTCAACAGGATGGTGAGTGGGCCAAGGTGAAGACTGCCACAAACAGCTTCCTGTGTAGAACTGTGATTGTCACCTGCCCCCCTCATTTAGCAGGTCAGTGTGTGTCTCCCACCTCTGTCAACACGTTAATGAAACTCTCACTGATGCAGAAGGCAATCTCTCCTTCTCACTTACCAAGTCAGTCAAATGTGGCAACACTGCATCCAAGCAGATAAATCTATGATTCCCCTAACTCGTTTTGGCTTTGTGCGGTTCATGTGCCTGTGTCGCTGTGGCTTGGATTGAGATTCGGACTTGGCCTGAGGCTAAGCCCAGGGCTGAGGATTTGGATGGATTGGATTGAACCAGAGCAAGAGTTGGAGCTGCAAGTTGAGCTGAGAACTACGGTTTAGAGAGGGCAGTCTGTGTAGTATCTCAAGTTTGAGTTAGAGTTGGAGCTGGATTTGGGCCAAGCAGTTGGGCTGGTGCCTGGGGTGCCTACTGCAGATCTACTGATAGCAGGACTGGAGTCGGGGCTGGGTGATGTTGAGGTTATAGTTAGGGTTTCGCCAGGTTTTTAAGGGCTGAAACTGAATCCGAAGCTGGGGCTTACGCTGAATGAGGCTGGGGCTGTGCCTGTCTGTACTAAGCTGGCAACAGATCTGTCACTCAAAGCCTCATACTCAGAGGCATGGACCATAGCCAGGATCCTTAATGAGACAGGTTTGAGAGCAGTGTTGAATTATGCAGCATGGATTGCTCTGGCTCTGATGCCGGTGCCACCCATTGGCCTTAAATCAGTGAGTGGGGAGGTTGACAGGGACTCTTAAAAGCGGAATGCGGGCCAGTGATTTAGACGTCACCTCGCCCAAAGGGAGTCAGGGATAAATAAAAGAGAGGATTGCCGCTTAAATACGTCTGTGTGACATGTTTCACTTTAATTTTCTGGAACTGAGTAAACCTGAGCAGCTTTTCAGTCAGTGGGGGAGCGAAGGATAGAGCTTAACACAGACAGGGAATGGCGATTATGACTCAAGATCATTCCAAGCTTCTCATGCATAGTGGAACTGTTTGTTCATTGTTCACAGTATTCCGGAACTCCAGAACATCACACCGTGCATTCTGTAGTGTTTCTACTCTCACACTTGGTTCTTACCTTACGGATGTTTTCGCTTCACATCCCGAATTAATCATGAAGTCATTTGCCTTTACATACACGAAAAGACACAAAACCATACACTACACACTCTCACACACACACACACACACGCACACACACACACACACACACACACACACATACACAAACAAACGCAAATACATGCATGCCTTCCCCATAGCGATCCGTGTGTGAGTTGTATGTTCTCTGATACATTATGTTTGTCCCTGTCCGTGGCTCCTGGATTTATCTCCCCATCCATCCATCTTTTATAATGAGCACAGTCAGTTTTTTACCTCTTTTCTCACCCATCTCAATGATTTATGAACTGTTTGGCTTGACTGCATATTAGATTGCTATGCATGAAAGGATATTGAGCGTGAAAATGAGAACTTTGGCGATGTGTTGACTTTTAAAAATGTGGTTGAGGTATATACATGTTTTAGTTGGTAAATATGTTGCCATGTGTATTACACATTGTGATACATTACGTAACAAAAAAAAAAAAGTCCTAATGAAACTTTCGGAGCATGCAGTTGGAGTATAATGCAATTAGGCGCACAGTCCAACATTCAGCCATGCAGTTATGCAGACAGCTCTGCACTTACTAAATTAACATTTTGTTTCAATGTGTTTTTCTGTCCTTCTTCATGTATATCAAGTAGGAGGTCACGGCAGAGCATGCCAACTGTCTGCCTGTGTGCTTGCATCTGCGTCTGTGTGTCTGTGCGGGCATGCGAACGGTATTTATTGTTGAGTGGGTGAAGTTACCCCCGCTGAGGTGAAGTTCTTGACATCACTCTCAAAGTTGTTCTACCTGACTAAAAGGGGATTTCAGCTGAATGCAATTGACAGGCAGCCAAGCGGCACTACATCTGATGTTGCCATCTATCTTCCCATGGAGGAGGAGCCGCTGTAATGACAGCAGGCTTGGGCAATGGCGAGGAAACCATCAGAACTGCCACTCACAGTTTAGTCCACAGCCTTGTTTACACTAGTAGAAAACAGGTAAGCAGTGCATTAGCATTGATTTGCCAACTGCCACTGTGTGTGATGTGCCAGGATTCTAGGCCAGCATTTGTTGTGCCGTGAATGAAACTAATGGAGCCTACTTTAGGGATTAAACATAAAGTGGAAGCTGTTGTAGCACCGGAGTGATTCTGAAGATAAGTAATGCCATGTGATTTTTATCTTGCTGTGAGTTTAAACTCTGTGGAAATGAATTTAGCTATCTTTGTGAAGTTTGTATCTCTCCTGTTGCTGAGTAAATTTGGTTCACATAGCTTTGCTCACTAGTGGAAAAAGTCTGTTACGTAAAAACCCAAAGGGACAGACCACAGTCAATACTGTGGTTAAAAAGGATGTGTTTCTGTCCTCTCTGCGTAACAATTTTGTAGATATCTTTAAATGGAAGCAGTCACTGGATATTCAAGTAACAATTTAACACATAGAATGAAGCTAAAGGAGCGCTGCTTTGCTTACCAAGTTTCAAAAAAGGTGCTCGTTGGAGTCAAGGTTTAGATATCAACAGACAGAGAAGGGTGCTGGTATTTCTCAAATGTTCACTGTTTGTAGACAATGATGCTCTTGATTCAGACTGTGCAGTTACACAGTCACACAAGACCTCCGCAGATTGAGATAAATGTTTTAGCTGTACCTATTCAGACTTGGCCTTCTCAATGTGCGCACTGAGAATTTAGGGTGTGCCTCTTCGCTTGCTCATGGTTTTATACAAAACCTTTGCTTTGTACAATAATTAAATTTGGATTTTGCCCTTGGGACATTAATTAGCCGCCCTAGTTGTCCAGCCTGTCTAAGCTGAGTCAAGCCAGCTAGAAATAGCTAAGACCCGAAGTAAGGTGATTTTGCCTTAAAAATAAAAACGGAAACTTTGTCACCTCTGGAAAAAATAATAATTTAGTATTACGATGTACAAAATAACAAAAATTGTATCAAAATACTGCAATCATCATCATCTTTTTGCAAAATGTCCTTTTCACAGCATATATTAATAGCCATATAGGCCTATGCAAGATGCCATATACACAGGGCTACTACTGAAATTGGTTAAAATAGACATTTATAAGATGGTAGACACCCTTCCAAGTTGTCTGGTATGTGTTTGGTATTTGAGAATATATTTGTATATGACATTCTGCATAGGCCTATAGTTGCTGCGAAAAGTACATTTCCATCATTAAAAAAAACAAAAAAAACCCAAAAACAACAGCAATTGTAGTTTCATGTATTGCAGGTTTCTCCTTGAATGCATTCTTTATTTTCATTTCTGTGCATTGTTTTAAAATAGTGAAATGATTATCATAAAGGGTTTTAGTAACTGAGGTCCTACTTTTTATTTTCACTGGCTTGACACCAGCGCCTGCAGGATCAATAGGGTGAATATTAGATGTGTCAGAACAGCAGAGGCAGCCAAAAATCTCCCCAGTATAACTTTTGTATCTAAAGAGAAGAGTTAATGCTTCATAACACAATATTGTTTGGAAATGACATGAGGGGTTATTCATAAAACTGGTATTCATAAAACCCTGACATTATGGGCTGAGACCCGGTGTCAATTCAATAAACTTTGGTAAAATGCCACACATCTAATATCATTTGCCAAGAACACTTCTAAACTTGTTTATTTTGACACTTTATTTGGATTGTCAAATGGTGATACTCAACTTCCTATTAAGTGGCTATAATGTGTCACTAAATGTGTCTACTGAGTTTCAGATGATTCTCATAATAGTGCAAAAAGTAGAGTATAGATATTTAATGTCTGGGTTAGAGTTCATGTTAAGGTAAGGTTAGGGTTAGAAATGGGGTTAAGGTTAGACAAAGGTCAGGGTTACGGTTGCATAATCTGTAAAACAGGCAAGTGACACTTTGTTGAACATCTGCTTGTCTGATAGTTGAGTATCAACATTGTATTATCCAAATAAAGTGTTACCTTGACTAAATTTCTGGGGATTAAGTAGAACAATGACTCATGACTGAAAAGATAACAGATGTGATAAATTATTAGACAAACAGCTTAGAGGTAACATTGGTCTTGAATGCTCCCTGATTTTTGCTCCCTTGTTTTTTTTTTTTTTAGATATGGCTTCTATACATTTCTGGCAATTTTTGCTTTATCTTTTCTCTCCATTGTAATGATAAAAACCACAAGATGCAGCACAGAAAGTGGAGGACTGTGTAATTTGACAATGTGAATGTAAATGAGCCAAATACAAAAATGCAACAAAGCAACAAACAAAGGCAAAGTTACTGTATGTTACTTATAATGTCCTGTTACTGTGCTTGTATATTGTTAACCTCTTGTTGCATAAAAAAAGGAAAGTTAATTGTAGCCTTAGCTAAACAGGAATCTTGAAACAGGTAGCTTTTCCAGTCACAGAGAAAGAGTGAGTTTGTTAATGCTTTATTTTTGGGGGGCATGTAAAGTGTATGCCATGCATTTCATCCCTAAAAGCAAAGAAGGGCCTAAGCAGGTTGCCTTGGGTCTTCTTGTCAAATGTGTTATGTTGTCATCAGCTTGGCTTAGATACTATATTTTCAGTTTACAGACAAAACAGGTGGCGAGCTTGAAACTAGCACTAAGCTAGTTTTCAATTGTTAATAAAAATAAAAACATGACTTGGAAAATAAATAGACAAAATGCCCCCTGTGGTGCCAGTAGAACAATGGGCTACACATGTTGGTAAATGTTTCTGCTTCTCCTCCTGCAGCGTGCTATTCAACAATTAGATGGCTGTTGCTTTTATCCACTGAGACAGTGAGCACCATCAAAAGTGTATCAAAACTAATTTGACAGATATGATTACTCACATGCCTTCAGAACAATACTTTGATGAGAATTATGAACACTTAAGGGGTAGGATGGGAAATGGCACGGGAAAACACTGTGTGGATTGAACAAATAGGTGAGACTGCCTTCACATAATATTGTCACAGAGACAACAAGCCCGACTCATTATATGATTACAAAAATTGCTGGTGGAACTGACAGTTTCCTTTGTCTACGCGAGGTGGAAATGTTGACACACGTCACACTCCCCCCACTCCAGGAACAAGCCACAGTGTCAGGCAGATGTGCAAGGAATAAGGCAATGGACAGCTGCTTGAAATTCAACCGACTTGTGTGTGAGATTTGCCCTCAAAAACCTCAGAAGCTCTGTCTGAGTATAGATCGGACGAATGAGGCAAGAGAGGAGAGGTGAGAGGAGTGAGTGCATAGTTCCATGAAGGATTTAGTGCACTGAGTTCATTAAGATTGTTTTTTGTTTAGTTCATCTTAATCATTATCTCGGTAGGCCTGATGTCTCTGTATCTCGCTTTGCCACAGAATGGGGTTCACCAGCCTGGCAAACACACAGACACCCACACACACACACACAGGGAGAGTTGACAAACGAAAAAACAAAACAGGTGAAAACTAGCTTAGTGCTACATGCTTGCCAGCTGTGAGTATCTTGGCAAATGATGCTCTAAAATCCATTCACCAATAATAGCTGCACTACACTACAACTAAACAACTAATATTAGCCTACTTACAACATACACATAGCAAGGCTTAGTACATTGATGTCACATCCTCAACAAGGAATTAAGCCCACTTAGAACAAATAGGCTAAATCCAAGGAACAATATACAAAAACTATTTCAAACAATCTAATGTTGTAAAATGACAAAGGCAAATAAAAGGACTTCCATGAGATAGTGAAAGGCTTCCACAAGCAATTTGAATAGTAGAGAAATGTGAAATGGTAAAAGCAATCTTCTAATCGATTGCAGGGAAAGCTAGTAGCAGTAGCAAGAGCTGTAATTTATGGGCAATCCGCTGGCCTATATATGGCATTACCACAGATATTTTAGACATGTACAGTTCAATCAGGAGCTAATGAAAATACTACAGTCTCTTAGCGACATCAGCACATGTAGTGGTGGCTGGGCCATTCTGGTTCTGTTCATGATTATATAAAATATTTGTATTATTTGTTGCATTATTCGATCAGCCATCCAAAAATAACTGTGGTAACTTGTTCATTGTTGCTTGCAGCCCACCGTTGCTTTGCACAAGTCTTGGATGGACGATACAATGCAATACATCCAATGATATGATATGATACAAGATTTGTTCTCTTGAGGCAATTGCTTTCAGGGCTGATCAATGACGCAAACAAAATAGACATAAGCGCAAAAGAGTAGATGACTTTGCTCTCTACAGACGGGATGATGTTCTTATCTATGAAAGATGCAAGTGCGTACCATAAGGCTCAGTCCTTCCCGCAGTGACCCAGGTTTGAATCCGGCCCGTGGTCATTTGCTGCATGTCCTCCCCTCTCTGTCCCATACCTTCCTGTCTCTCTCTCACACTGTCGCTATCAATAAAGCATAAAAATGCCCAAAATAAATATATAAAAAAAAAAAAAAAAAAAGAAAGATGCAAGCTTGGATCCAGGTCCATGAATTATTTGCTTCTCAACCACAGTGACCATTTAAATTTCAATGGTCATGGGACTGGTACGGCCTTCTTTGACAATACTCAAAGAATTCAAGAATAAGTGTTCACGTCAAAGTTCATGTTCTGGTCAAACATCGAGATTCTTGGAAGTGGACCTGGCATTTGGTGCCAGAAGCCCAGTAGACTGACAGATGTTAGTGATTATAAGATCTTAGCCTATAACTAGCACTTCTGCTTTTCAGAGTTTAACTGAAGGAAATTTTTGAGACATCCAATCCTTAATTGCAGGCAACAGTTATGAAGAATAATCAGGTTAATGAGATTATTGGGTGTGACTGATATATTTGTGTCATCCTCATAGTAACGGTAGGAGATGCACCCAATGCGATGAATAATATGCCTCAAGGCAAGCGGAAAGAAAAGAAAATCAGACCAAGAATCGACCCCTGGGGCACCCCACATTAGAGAGGCTGACAATGAGGCTAACTCACCTATAGAAACAAATTTTCTATTAGTTAGATACGATGAAAACCAACTAAGAGCAGACCCAGATGTGTCAGTCAAGATGGAATGATCAATGGTATCAAAAGCGGAGCTCAAATCAAGTAGCCCTAAACAGAACAATCACCCGCATCTGCACCTACAAGGATGTCATTTGTGACCCTCAAAAGTGTAGATTCAGTACTGTGTATTTGGTGGAAACCAGGCTGAAATTTCTTAAAGATGTTATTTCAAGAATTTGCTCAGCAACCACTTTTTCAAGGACTTACAAAAAACAAGATAATTTGTAATTTTCTTTAAAAAAGAAGCTGAACAGTGTCCGACTTTAAAAAATCAGGGACACAGAGACTCATTTACAGTGGAAAGCAGATCAGAGCCAGCTATTCCTAGTGTGACCCTTTGTATCGGCTTTTTTTATTTTCCATTCCATTTTGTTTTCCATTATTGGTGGGACTAGGCACACTTTGATACGCGAATCAGCAAATCAGTGTTTTTCGCTTTGTCATTTTTAAGAAAAAATAAAAAAGGATCAAGTAGATAAATCAGGATTCAAAACTAATGTGGTTCAAAGAAAATGTACGCCCTTCCTAGTCCCTCACCAAACATTTTTTTCCCCCTAATTTTTTCCCCTTCCTGTCTATCTTACCTGACACACCTGCCTGAACATAGCCCCTCCCCTCCCCTCCCCATGCAATTCTCAGGACTAAAGCAAGGTGGGGTACTCTGGACTAAAGGATACACATGTAACATTAGTATATGTAAACAATCCAAAATAGCAACAAATCTCAATAACAGAATAAAGAGTAAAGAGAATACTCTATACTATTGCAATCAACTATTTAGACCCACACAGTACACCAGTAGAAAAATATGCAATTTGCTTTATTTTCATTAAAACCTTATTAAAAATCACCAATCATTAGGGGAAGAGGGGAAGAAGGCCCAGACCCACTGGAGTGAAGGGACTACCACCAGAACAAAGTGAACAGAACTCAGTGCACTGCATAACAATCTACACCCATTAATGATCTTATGCAAAGCAAGTGTTATAATGATTAATTGTGTGAACCAACCTGGAACCAACCAATGAGAGTTAGAGGGGGATGTAGGACTGTAAAAACTACAAATGCCATGTTATTTCATCAACCCGATTACAATTTTACATGTATAAACAGCCATGATAAGGCTTTCATCCAACAGAACAAACAATACAATGAAATTCAACATTTACCTGAGGCCGAGCCGTACATTTCCTGTAGTACAACACCTCAGGGACACCGCTCCCCTTCCAGGTCTGCTAACAATACTATATTTACCTTTTATTTTTAGCACAGTGCACGAACACTCAAGCACACAACAAGGCAGGCACAATAGTTGGCAGATCTGGGATGACCTAGAGATCACACACAGTTTAAACACTTGCCTTCACTGAAATAATATTTAACATAAATATCCAATAAGAACATCCATACCTTAATGTGGTTCTTACCCTTCCCAATGCTACTGCTGCAATTGGAACACTGATCACCTAAAGATGATGAATATGTTAAAATCATAGAACGTAATAGAATTTAAAAGCAAATGTGTAGCTGCAAACAAACTTTAAAGAGTACCTAAACCCTAAACTGAAATAGTCATCTGCTATTTGCTGATCTTTGGTGCCAGGTGATGTCACCAAAGATCAGCCAATAGCAGAGGGACATTTCAGCAGCATGGTGTTTACCATTAGATGTCAGGCTTTACACAGATTTTGGTTTAGGGTTTAGTTTCTCTTGAAGTATCTTTAAATTGGGTTGCTGTTTGCTTAAAGTGAGTAAGTACACAAAACCAGTGTTCACCAAACAATGCAGCCTCCAAGTGGCCAGCCAGAAACAGGCAGTATTCTGCCTCCCAGGCAGTGTCTATGTGTTTTCTGTATTTTCTAAATATTTTCTATGTTTTTTATTAGTCTAGTGCCCCCTGCTGTATTTTCAGGGTAAATACTCACCGCTCTGCATCACTTCCTGTGCAGACCTGAAAGAGGACATGGCGGGGAGCACATGGTCTAGTGGAGGGCTAGAGTTGCATGTCAGGAGCTCATGTTTGAATCTGATGCCATCTGGTTGTTTTTCCAGTGGAGGCATTGCTTGGACATTGAGTCTGGAATAAAATTTGGAGCTAGAACGCTACATCCTGACTCCCGTGTCATTTATATGGAGTTTGGCTGGCTGTCTAGCTGGAGTTGCGACACCTCAGCGAGGACAGTACAGTGAAAAAGCAGAGACTACCTGGAGTTTCAACAGCTGCGGCAACAGATAAACCTCCTCACATCTAAACATGGAACAAAAACAAGGTGACAGCGCTTCAGTATCCAGCTCTAAGAGTGGCCGCACAACAGCCTCATCCGCCAGTGCAGCAGCAAGAGCCCGCGCCAAGGCTGAAGCGGCGAAAGCACGTGCTTCATTTGCCGAGAAGGAGGCACAGCTAAAAATGGAAAAGGCTCAAAAGGAAGCAGAACTGCAATTAGGTAAGGCTAAGTTAGAGGCTGAACTAGGAACGTTAACTCTACAACGAGAGGCAGCTGCAGCTATAGCGCAAGCTGAGGCCTTAGAGGCAGCTGAAGAAATGGAAAAAGGGATGGTATTGGACAAGGCCAGAAAGCCAGTGTCAGAAAGGAATGTTGCAGAGCGCACAAGTGAATACGTGGACGCACAGATTAAACTCCGCTCATCACACACATGCTCACCCTTTCCTCCCACCTCCTCATCTCTACCTGCTCCTGATGAAAGCCTCATCACATGGGGAACTCCTTTGGAAAATGACTCACGCCCACGACATGGCGGAACCAGTAAGCTACCTGTTGCTGATGATACATTTATCAATACTTTTGTATCACTCCCCAAGAAAACTGCAGCTAAGGCCCTTCCGAGGGATAATGAGCACTGGATGGATTCCAAGGCAGCTCACCACTCTATGAACCCCACAGCCCAGTCATATGTTCCTCAGCATGCTGCAGCTTCTGTCGGCCCTGCACCTGTAACAGAAGATTTCGCACGTTACCTGACTCGTCGTGACTTGGTGAGCACAAGCCTCTTCCACTTCGATGACAGGCCTGAAAACTACAGAGCGTGGCAGTCATCATTTAACAATGCAGTAAGAGGCCTTGGCCTCACCGCTAGTGAGGAATTGGATCTGCTAACAAAATGGCTTGGCAGAGAATCCACTGAGCACGTCAGAAGGATACGCTCAGTGCACGTCGGTGACCCTGAAGCAGCGCTAAGGAAGGCTTGGGGACGGCTCCAGGACTGCTATGCCTCACCAGAAGTTATAGAGAGTGCCCTATTTAAAAAGTTGGACAATTTCCCTAGAATTTCTGCCAAAGACTACATCAAGTTAAGGGAGCTGGGAGATCTCCTTATGGAGCTTCAGTGTGCCAAGGAGGAAGGCTACTTGCCGGGTTTGACGTACCTTGATACAGCCCGTGGCATCGGCCCCATCGTCGAGAAACTCTCTTATGGTCTCCAGGAGAAGTGGATCTCCCATGGCTCACGGTTTAAAGAGGAAAATAATGGCTGCTTTCCTCCATTCGACTTCTTCGCCAAGTTCATCTGCTACGAGGCACGTACCAGGAATGACCCGAGTTTCACTCTCCCGAGTAGCAGCAGTAGTGCACTTGGGAAACCAGACAGACCCACCTTCAAGAGCACCAGCACAAGGGACCCCATATCTGTCTGCAAGACAGATGTCTCTTCAGTTAAGGACCCCAGCAGGGATGCTCCAATGATGAAGAATGACGGGCCGGGGAAAAACTGTCCCATTCACAACAACAAGCCACACCCACTCAGGAAATGTAGGGGCTTTAGAGCAAAGACTCTTGATGAAAGAAGGGCCTTCCTCAAGGAGAATGGAATATGTTTCAGGTGCTGCTCCTCAATAACTCACTTGGCCAGGGACTGCAAAGCCACAGTGAAGTGTAGTGAGTGCGATAGCAATCGCCACAACACAGCTATGCACCCAGGCCCAGCACCCCAATCTCCCAAGCCTTTTTCATTCTCATCAGACAATGGTGGGGAGGGGGAAGAAGACCCTTCTAACACACCAGCAGTCAACTCCCAATGTACTGAGGTCTGTGGTGTAGGCCAAGCAGCTAGGTCCTGCTCAAAGATTTGTCTGGTCAGAGTATATCCTCAGGGGCAGCGTGACAAAGCCATCAACATGTACGTTATACTCGATGACCAGAGTAACCGCTCATTGGCCAGGTCAGATTTCTTTGAGCTGTTTGACGTTCAGGGCCACCCATCCTCATACTCCTTAAGAACCTGTGCTGGTACCGTTGACATGTCTGGGAGAAAAGCAGAAGGCTTCCAGATTGAGTCGCTAGACAGAAAGGTCAGTCTTGCTCTCCCTGCACTTATTGAGTGTAATGAAATACTCAATAATCGCTCTGAAATACCAACACCGGACGCAGCTCTCCACCATCCACATCTGAGAAGTGTAGCAGTCCACATTCCAGAGCTTGACTCCAATGCTGAGATTCTCCTGTTGCTCGGAAGAGACATCGTCAGGGTGCATAAAGTCAGGCAGCAGGTTAACGGGCCACATAATGCACCTTTCGCTCAAAGATTGGATCTGGGCTGGGTGCTGGTGGGCGAAGTGTGTTTGGGGAATGCACATAAGCCAAGTGTGAGCACATTCAAGACTAACGTGTTGGAGAATGGCCGTCCTACTATCCTCACTCCCTGTGAAAGCTTCCTGCGGCTGAAGGAGAAAGTCTGTCATGGCGGGGAGCGACAAGACAACCTATCCAGGTCAAGGAGAGTCTCAGAGCAAACACTTGGACAAGCAGTGTTCAACAGGACAAAGTCAGACAATAAACTTGCCCCTTCCATTGAAGACATAATCTTCCTAAAAATCATGGACGAGGAAGTCTACAGAGACGAGATGCACAGTTGGGTTGCTCCTCTCCCGTTTAGAGTGCCTAGGCAGCGCTTACCCAACAATCGCCAGCTAGCGCTCAATCGTCTCATCTCGCTACAACGCACACTGGACAGAAAGCCTGAAATGAGAGACCAGTTCATTGCTTTCATGGAAAAGATTTTCAAGAACAACCATGCTGAGCCAGCACCACCACTGAGAGAAGATGAAGAGTGCTGGTACCTGCCAACTTTCGGAGTCTATCATCCACAAAAGCCTGGCCAAATCAGAGTCGTATTTGACTCTAGTGCCCAGCACTCTGGCGTCTCTCTCAACGATGTGCTCCTCACTGGCCCAGACCTCAATAACTCCCTTCTGGGAGTTTTAATCCGCTTCAGAAAGGAACAGGTTGCAATCCTTGCGGACATACAACAAATGTTCCATTGTTTTCTCGTCCAGGAAGACCATAGGAACTACCTGAGGTTCCTGTGGCACAGAGACAATGATATGTCCAAGGATGTCATTGACTACAGGATGAAGGTCCATGTTTTCGGCAACAGCCCTTCACCAGCTGTTGCTATCTATGGTCTAAGAAGGGCTGTCCGAGAGGGCGCACGAGAACATGGAGCTGACACCGTGCAGTTTGTGGAGCGCCATTTCTACGTGGACGATGGGCTTCTATCCCTACCTACCGAAGCTGAAGCCATCGACCTCCTGCAGAGGACTCAGGCGTCCCTCAGTGAGTCAAACCTGCGGCTGCACAAATTTGTTTCCAACCGTCAAGCTGTCACGGATGCGTTCCCATCTGAAGACTGTGCAGCAGGTGTTAAGGACCTGGACCTCAGTGGAGAAACCACAACCATGCAGCACAGTTTAGGACTCTGTTGGGAGATAGCAACTGACACCTTCACCTTTGCAGTGTCAACCAGCAACAAGCCATTCACTCGCCGTGGAGTTTTGTCCACAGTGAACAGTCTTTTCGACTCCCTTGGTCTGGTGGCTCCAGTCACTATCCAGGGCAGAGCTCTCTTGAGGGAATTTACTGCGGACATGAGTGACTGGGATGCGCCACTCCCAGAGGAGAAAGTCCATGAATGGGAAATCTGGAGAGACTCTCTGCAAGATCTGAAACAGCTTCATGTCCCACGGACATACACAACAACCTCTCTTTCCAAGGCAAAGCACACAGAATTGTGTGTATTTTCGGACGCATCTACGAAGGCCATTGGTGCTGTGGCATATCTGAGGGCTGAACACGAAGATGGACAGGTCGACGTGGGCTTTGTTATGGGAAAGGCGAAGCTTGCTCCCCTTTCTGAGCCTACCATTCCCAGGCTCGAGTTATGTGCCGCGGTGCTAGCCGTTGAAATGGCAGAACTCATTCAGGATGAGTTGGATCTCAAGCTGGATGCTACCAAGTTCTACTGTGACAGTAAAGTAGTGCTTGGGTACATCTACAACGAGACCAAGCGCTTCTATGTGTACGTACATAATAGAGTCCAGCGCATCCACCAGTCAACAAAGCCAGAACAGTGGTCCTATGTTCGCACCGAGGATAATCCAGCTGACCACGCAACCAGATTGGTCCCTGCATCACGTCTGGTACAGACAACATGGCTAACCGGACCCGCTTTCCTGCACAGACCTTCTGCAGACGATCCAGCAGCAGAAAAGACCTTCGAGCTAGTTAGCCCAGAGAAAGACACAGAAATTCGTCCACAAGTAAGCAGCTTTATTACCAAGATTCAAGAGAGAAATCTTACTCCTGAACGTTTCCAGCGTTTCTCCACCTTGAGCTCACTCATTAGAGCTGTAGCGTTCCTCATCCACATCGCCAGATCTCACAAACACTCCAACCAGCCCAATGGATGTAAGGGGTGGCACCGTTGCAACCTACCTCGTACTCCAGATGAGTTGTCCCAAGCCAAAGAAGTCATCGTTAGGGCAGCTCAGAGAAAAGCCTTCCCAGAAGATTTCACATTGCTTTCCCTTGGGAAAACTGTAGCCAAAGACAGTACTCTTCTGAAGCTCAGTCCTATCCTTGAGAACAATCTCATCTGCATCGGAGGCCGGCTGAAACACGCGCACTTGGACACAGGAGAAAAGAATCCCCTTATCCTCCCTAAGCACAGCCACATCTCTGTGCTGCTGACACGGCACTACCACGACCAGGTGAAACATCAAGGCCGTCACCTTACGGAAGGAGCCATCAGAGCAGCAGGGTTGTGGATTATAGGGGGTAAGAGACTCATCAGCTCAATCCTACACAAATGTGTAACATGTCGAAGACTCCGTGGCAAAATGGAGGAACAACGTATGGCAGATCTACCTCCTGAGCGTCTTCAGACATGCCCACCCTTCACATATGTAGGGTTGGATGTGTTTGGACCCTGGTCCGTCATCGCCAGACGTACAAGAGGAGGCCAAGCTCAAAACAAACGATGGGCAGTGATGTTCAGCTGTATGAGTTCAAGAGCGGTCCATATCGAGATACTGGAATCTATGAACACCTCAAGCTGTATCAACGCACTCAGGCGTTTTTTCGCAATCCGTGGACCTGTGAAACAGCTCAGATCTGACTGTGGCACAAATTTCGTGGGCGCTCGTAAGGAACTGGGACTAGGAAAGGAGCAGCAGAGCACTAGTGTGCAGAGCTACCTCAGTCAACAAGGTTGCACATGGGAGTTCAACCCCCCTCATGCTTCACATATGGGCGGATCATGGGAGCGCATGATTGGGGTGGCTCGAAGGATCCTCGACTCCATGCTGCTTCAGGAGAACACTCACCTTTCTCACGAAGTCTTGTGCACTCTTATGGCGGAGGTTACAGCAATAATGAATGCGAGACCTCTCATCCCAGTCTCCACAGATCCTGACTCACCATTCATACTAACACCTGCAATGATACTCACCCAGAAGGTCGGAGTCCCACCTCCTCCTGGAGACTTCACAGACAAGGATCTTCTCTGCAGACAGTGGAGACAAGTACAAGCTCTCGCCAACAAGTTTTGGACCCGCTGGAGCCAAGAGTACCTCCCAACTCTGCAAAGCAGACGAAAGTGGACTGAAGCTCGCAGAAACCTATGTCCAGGCGATGTTGTGCTGTTGAGAGACAGTCAAGCTGCCCGCAACGAGTGGCCCATGGCTATAATCACTTCTGCCTTCCCTGGAAAAGATGGAAGAGTCCGCAAAGTGGAGGTCAAGACCACAAACCAAGGTTCTGCGAGGATTTACCTGAGACCAGTCTCAGAAGTTGTTTTTCTTCTTCCTAAAGAGGACTCTTGTTAATGTCGTGGTAATGTAGTTCTCAATTGTGACCTTACAAAGGTCAGGCGGGGAGTATTCTGCCTCCCAGGCAGTGTCTATGTGTTTTCTGTATTTTCTAAATATTTTCTATGTTTTTTATTAGTCTAGTGCCCCCTGCTGTATTTTCAGGGTAAATACTCACCGCTCTGCATCACTTCCTGTGCAGACCTGAAAGAGGACATTTGGGGAGCACATGGTCTAGTGGAGGGCTAGAGTTGCATGTCAGGAGCTCATGTTTGAATCTGATGCCATCTGGTTGTTTTTCCAGTGGAGGCATTGCTTGTGAGTTGGTTATATGTGTATTCGCAGTTCATCTAGAGATATTAGCAAGTATTTTGGTGATAGTAGAAACGTCATGTTTAGTTTTTGTATGCAAGTTTATGCTAATGCTATTGACATCCTGTATACAGCTAGCATGCTGTAGCAATTGTGTTTTGTTGTCTTGTTTATTATTTTGGTACATACTACTATGTATAGAGGACATCATGTTAATTGTGTTGTGCTACCTTTTCAGTTTCACTCCTAATTTATGATTGCAGGGACATTGAGTCTGGAATAAAATTTGGAGCTAGAACGCTACATCCTGACTCCCGTGTCATTTATATGGAGTTTGGCTGGCTGTCTAGCTGGAGTTGCGACACCTCAGCGAGGACAGTACAGGCAGCTTTATACTTTCTTATTAGCTCACAAGTGACAGTGATCACTTAGTGGGCAGGCCCTACTCTAATCGGATCTCTTTAATGAACTGTGAGGGTATTACATCCAGAGGACTAGAGGATACTCGCATATGAGAAACAGTGGGTGCATTCCATTTGATAATGATTATTCCCCGTCTCTTCACCTCGAGTCTTCTCCTTGACTCCACAGTAAAAGGTCATGGGGGAAATGAGGAGAACATGCAAAGAGGACAGGAAGCAAGTGAACAATGTCCTGTCACTTGGGACATCCTCGCATGTGCCACAGTGACATTTGAAGTGTGGCGTTTGAAGCTCCTGGCGCACAGTATCTCCTTCCACTCCACGGATGGCAGCTAGTTTCATCCACATAGAAACATTTCACAAAGTTCAGATTAATGTGTAATTCATCTATGTGGAGGTACAACACCTAAAAGAAATGTATTATGATGTGTGTATGTGCGTTATTGTCGAACTTGATTCTTTTTTGCGAATTGAGTCAGGCAGTGATCCTGTAGGCTATTTGACTCTAAGAACATAATGTGCAAAATTGACAATGAAACGCTGTTAATGAGGTTTAGTAAGAATTTATTCTCCCTGAAGAGAAATTCAATGGCAACACACACAAACGCAATTCACAAGAAAGATTAATGCAAAATGAGAGACACATCAAGGCCACTTACAACTGTGGATTTTATCTGTTATTTTTTCTACGCATTTCTGAAGCTATGGAGATGGGTTTAGCCTATACAGGCATGTGAATTGTCTCCACTCATTATTTCCGCATGGAGGATACACCTGTGTATCCTCCGGCCATGCCTCATTGGAGGACGGAGGCGAGGAGACATGAAGGCTCCTTCATGCGTCTTTTAACCGTTTGGAACATCCTTAATGATGGTGGCTCCTTTTTGGATGCCGAGTCAGCGAGGAGTCGAGGCCACGAGGACGGAGGAGAAGATGCATTTTGTCTATGAGGTTTTGCAGAGAAATTGGAGAAAACTGAGTCACAAGGTCAGCACACATGCCAGAAGGAGCATAGCTTGGGATGGAGGGCATGATCTTAGCACTGATACCATTGATCTTGTCATTAAAGAATGCTAAAAACGTTTCACAGTCCTCAGCACAGGTGGCTGAAACAACAGATGTGACAGTATATACAAGATGATGGATAGTACTGAACAGAAATCTGTAATTATGCTTATTTGCAGTGATTACGTTGGTAAAATAGGCCTCTTTTGCATGCTTAATTTTGCCATTTAGTGAGGTCAGTAACTCATTCATATATAAATAATGAACCGCCTACGCTCAGACCTTCTTCATTCCATTTTCAGGCAGTGAATGCTGTCATTGATCCAAATGGATAAATTTACTAATGATCCAACATATTTTTGAACGGGGCAATAGCATCCAATGCCGAATATATCATTAAAGGAGCTCACCACCTCATTAATGTGATAGACATTTGGCATATTACTATTACTGAGCTTGTTAAGGACATATGAGATTTTTTTCAGCAAAGTACTCATTAAAGGTGCAACATTGTATAGTGCGCTTTAGACATGCAGCAGCTGTCCAGAAATTTGTATCAAAGAGAATAGATTTATGATATGAAACAAAGTCCACCATGTACCTGGATTTAAGAATAAGCACCAGAGTGAAAATCAAATCCGGGGTATGAAGCCTGAAACATGTTGGACAAGATTAAAAGCCTCAGAAATACTTAAAAATGTATGGTTAAACTGATAGATGGGCCATCAATATGGATATTAAATCCACCCACCATAATGATTCTATCATAGTTAAGAATAACAGAGGATACAAATGAACAAAACTCAGATATTGCTGGATATGACAAGACCACACTTCAGGCATTTATAAAAAAAAATACTGCAAGGCTGCCACCACTGTCATTTAGAGTTTAGATAACTGTAGATGACTGGGCACAGTTGTTGGCAGCAGTCGCCAGGCTTAAGCCAGGTTTCAATTCAAAATAAAAAATCCAGGTTATGAGACATGATACATTTAGAATGAAGCTCTTATTTGAAAGAGATCTCACATTAGAAAGTGTTAAGTTCACCAGAGTGTCATGCTGCAAAGAAGAGGATGGTTTGCAAAGGAATACGAATAAGACTACACTTTCCAACGCTTTCACACCAGGAAAGCAGTCAGTTAGAGCTCTCTTTGCTCTTACATTTCTGATAAAAAAAGCCACTGAGGATCAGCCGCCGTCAGGGTTGACAGAGTGGGCGATAGCTGAGAGAGGGCTGCTGCCCGAGAGTGCTTGGCCGACCTGGGAGGTGTAGCTTGTACAGCAGTGGCACTTGGGGGAGGTTGGGGCGGTGAGGGACTGACAGAGGGTCCAGGGGGAGCAGGGGAGGAGCGCACCTGAGGCACAGAAGAGGGAGGCCTCTTTAGTTCCTCTAGCACCTGGTTCCTGTTTTCTACGTTTAAACCAAGCGGCCCAAACCACAGGTGGAGTTTTTTTTTTATTTTTTTATTTTTTTTAAATAATCTTTCTGGGCTTTTGCCTGTATTATGATAGTTTTTACAGTAGAGATAGACAGGAAAGATTAGGAGAGAGAGAGAGGGGAATGACATGCGACAAAGAACCCAGGCCAGATTCAAACCCATGATAATGCGTTTAAAGGTATGCGCCTGAGACCACTAAGGTGCCAGGACGCCCCACCCAATACTTATCAACACAATAACACTCTCACTGCAATGAGACCTGCCTACATCTTAATTTTTGATTATCCATGGCCACCAACTTGAGTATATTGCCACCAACTTGAGTATATTGCAATATTAGATATGTTATAAGTAGCAACTTAGCAAGAACAATGTTCAAGTATTCTGATACCGCGTTCCCTTCATATTGGATTTACCATATATACAAACTGCCAAGTGGGAGAAAAGTTCATGTCAACCTCCTAGTGACAATATCAAGTCGGATATGTGGGATTTTTTTGCGGACTCTGATATCTCCCACTTGACCTCTTGAATGAGTGTGACGACATAGGCGGTGAACACAGCAGGGAATCCACTAATGTCAGCTGTCCAAGGTATTAAAAATCTAAATTATCAGTGTCACGACCCGGCTCATGGGAAGGACAAAGAGGGAGACCACACATGATTAAGATAAAGTAATAGTAATTTAATTACGCCCAAAATAAACAAACAATAGCATGGAAGTGAAAGTCAGTATAATCAGTAGTGAGTGTAGTACATGGATGAATGGGAAGCATGCTGTAGGGGTGTTGTGAAGTTTATAACCAAAATCACATAAACCAAACAAACAGTGGAAACCAAAGAAGACCAATCCATCCAGCAGTGTAGGCTCAGATGACCACCCAGTATTCACACTAATACAATCAACCCCACTCATGAAAAGCAAGAAACATCTGCTGTAGTTCATTTATTTTAATTTTGAATGCTTTCAAGTAGAAGTAACAAAATCCCAATCTTCCGCTTCTGTAACAGAAGACCGGCAGCCAGCAGAGTAAACATGGAAGTGTGTGAGGAATGCCAAAAAGTGTCAAATGGACTATTAACTGGGATGCCATGTGATAATTATTTAATCACAGTGATTTAAAGCTGTGTAAGTGCGATGTGTTATTGTGTTGAAAGGGTGTGCTTTAACTGGTTTTTGGGTTTGACTTTTTGAGTTGCCTTTGGGCCGGTCAGATTGTATCAGATAGTGGCTCTTCCTATATGAAACTAGAGGTACGCAAAGCTCTACAGCAGTTTTAATTTTGCTGATTTAGTTTTAGTCTTAGCCTTTTGACTAAAATGCATATTAGTTTTAGTCACATTTTAGTTGTTAGTTAGTTTTATTGTTTGTTTTAGTCTAGTTTTGGTCAATGAAAACTATAGAAGATTTAGTCTAATTTTAGTCTAATGCATTTTTTTTTTATTTTTTTGATGATGTTATATCATGTGCACATATGTGGGCACATGAAGATGTAATATGTGGCTATTGCGACCTGGAAGGAATTTGACCACTTTCTTTCTTCAAATGAATTTGACATTTGTTTTATTTCAAAATACTGACAATTTCACTCAGTTGTTTAATGCAAAGCAAACATTTGCCAAAGTAGATACAATGCAGTCAGTGCATATAACCTGCCTACACATTGTGACTGTAAGACAAAGTCAGTAGTCTTCTTTCACTAACATGTTTGGAATAGTGCAATTACAAAACAAGTCTCAAGGAAAGCAACAAAAATAAAGAGGCTACAATGTCATCATTGTTTATAACTAGGGTTGCAAAATTCCGGGAATTTTCAAAGTTGGAAACTTTCCATGGGAATTTATGGGAATAAACGGGAATAAACCAGGAATTTACTAAATTGAAGGTATGCTCTTAATAGGGAACTTAAATATAGTTGGGGAAAATATATTTTAGCATAATCCTGACTAAAACAACCAGATATCATGCAAGTACAGTTGAATATCTATGCTATTCCTCAATCACATGCACACATAGCACACTGCTTACTGCAGGGCTATTGAGACCACGCCCCCTACATGCAACTCAACATTCATGTTTTTGTTCTTCAATGAAAGAATTGATTGTTCAATAAAATATTTAACACTTGATAAAGTTCTACTTACAAATAAATCTGTTTTAATTGTGTTATTTTGGATGGATGTCTGCTTATAACAAAACAAATATTTATGCTTGGATATGATACCTTTCCATTAAATTACCCTCAATTTACCCAGTTAATTCCCATAAATTCCCATAAATTCCCATTAATTCCCATAAATTCCCATAATTCCCATGGAAAGTTTCCAATTTGGAATATTTCCAAAATTCCCCAGCTTAACTTCCCATGGAAATTTACCAGAAACTTTCCGGAAATTTACCGGAAATTTTCCACCCCTTTGCAACCCTATTTATAACCTTAACTGTAAGAGAGTCAGTGCAGATATTTTTCTTTTCTCTTAGGTTTGTTGAATGGTAGTGCGAATGAAAAACAAGCTACAAGTAAAACTAAAACAAAGAGACAACAATGGCATCATTGAATATGACCTTAACATAAGACAGTCAATGCAGAATATTGTCTTCTCTCTCTTAAGAATAGCAGCTCAAATGAAAAACAAGAACAAGTGAAACTTCACTAAATCAGTAACATTGAACTGCGGTTGTTTATAATCTACACTTCAGGGCAAAATCAGTGCTGACAGTGGCAACAAATTCTGTATACCATTTTCTATTTGTCTCGATTCATTTTAAGGAAAACACTTCTCTCCCATATGCTCTGTTGCTCTGTTGCTCTGTTGCGTCGACCATGAGTGAGGTCACCTGTGACACAAAATTCTCTGTGCAAATGCTTGAGAGGCTGGCTTTGCCGCAGGTCTAAGGTGATAGGTTTAAAGTGTCTGGTAAACAGTGCCACATTGTGTAAGCCAACATTCTGTGCCTGTGTCATCACTGATGGGCTGTGAAAGCTCCTCCTTATACTTTCTGATCTCCTGCTTGATACCAGGAGCTTTTTTTTAGCAGCTCTTGAATTTTCTCAGACAGTGGGGTTGAGGACACATGCAGCTGCTACAGGGGACAGAACTTCTGGTCCTCTGGATCCAAGACGCATCTGAAGCGCTTGTTTATGTTTGCTTTCCTTTTGTGTGCAAGAGAGGCTAGATCCTGGTAGGTTGCCTGTGCATGTTTATCAAAGTGGCCGAAGAGATCAACGAGGGCAGTTACCACCAGGGACATGGACATGGTGTCACTTTGGAGTGTTTTAATGTGTTCTGCGAAGGGAATCAGTAAGTCATGCAAAGCCCTCAGCTTTTGCCACTCACTGGGAAGCAGACTGTCCCATCCCATGTCATCTGCAATCTGGCAAGTGTGCCCTTCACTTGATGGAGGCGTGCGATCATGTTATATATACTCGACCAGCGGGTGAGACAGTCATTCACAACGATGAGGCCACACTGCTGCAGGATTCTTTCATTTGCCACAGATGACTTTTGAAACAGCTTCACCACTGACCTCGCTTTGTCTACGAGTCTCTGAGCACTTGCCTCCTTTTGCACCATGTTCACAAGTTGTCGCATATCTACCTCACGTGGGGTTCTGTCCATGTCCATGACACCATACCTAGACAGAGATACACACAGGAAGACACAGAGAAAGACAGTTTCCTGTGATGGCAAGACCATCATAGGAAACTGTGATGGTCTGAAGGAAAGTCTAACAGAGTCTAGAGGAGAAGGTCAAACTGATAGCATTAGGCAGAATGAGAATACCACATGCAGATCCCTTCTTTTGTACCGTGTCAGGAAAATAGAGCAAAAAAAGACATAGGACCCACAACACATGCTCCAGTATCACCACTTTATAGACATTGTTTCAACCACAGATGGCCTTCATCAGGTATGCCAAAGGAGGAGAGGCGATGAGTGGAAGGAGAAGGGTAGGAGAGGTAGACAGGATGGGGGTAATGATGGAGGTGGGACAACAATGGAGAAGAGAAATGATGAGGAGAAAAGGAGAGAAAAATGGAACAGGAACGAGAGGAGGGGGGAGGGGACAATGAGAACAGAGAGAGGGTGATGTAAGGATAGAGGGGAGGAGGAGAAGAGAGGAGGGAATTGGAGAGGAAGAAGATGAAGAACCTCTGTGTGTGCAAAAAGGTTTGCAAAAACTTTGTACCTGTTATCTATAAGATACTGATAAAGATGTAAGAACATCTTTGTCATCTTTGTATTGCTCTGAGGACTTTTGCACACTTTTTTTGCACCTTGGCCAGTAAATACCACAAAATGATTTCTCTGCCTTTTTTTACTTTCTTGAATGACTATTTGAGTGCTGGTCTCCTAATCCGTAATAAAGTTGCACACATTTGGTCTTCATTCTCTAGCTCTGCCACTTTTATTGGTGTGGTCTTCAGATTCAGTGATACTGGGCTCATCCTCCTCCAGTGAAAGCTGCAACCCTATTGTTGCCATTGTCTGTGATGAGTGTTAGGATCTTTTCTTTGGAGATACCCCACTCCCATATGCATCTGTCCACAAATGCTTTTATTGATGGTCCTGTGTGTGGGCGGGTTATTTGTTCGAGGGTTAACAATATGTGTTGCACTTTATTTTGCTCATCACAAAAGTAGCAGGTACTAATGGAAAGAAATGATGCTGTTAGTCCCTTTTGTGTCCATATGGCCGATTGATACTTTCTGTGCTGCATTCAGTCTACTTCTAAATTTCTCTCTCTCATCACTATACAGTTTCTCTATAGGCTGCCTGTTTTGGCTTTCTTTGGCACAGTCAGCCATCATTTGCATTAAATCTTCTTCCTCTATAGTTCTGGCAGGTAACCCAGCGCATCCAATCCACTGCTCAATAGCTTCTTCATTGGCCTGCTGTTATTTGGAATCAGCTTTGTACTTTGTACTTGCAGCAAGTGCTCCTGTGATGTTCACTTGTGATGTCCCCTGCTTCTCTGCATTTGATTGCCTTTTGTCTGCTGGTATCCTTTCAATCTAGGAGAGAAAAACAGTGAAAACAAAAAAAGTCTTAAAGCATCAATGCATCATACACAACTCAAAATAATATGTCATTACGTCATGTTATCAGGCCAATTAATCTTTTATTCTCTTTTTAACACAAGTGATGTCTTTATTGCTTACTTTCCCATTTCTAAAACCCATTTTCTTAGTATTCTAGTTTGCAACAGGTAACACCAACTTCTCATTGGGGGAGATTTTGGGCGCATGCGGGGCCGTGGGCAGGACATCATTAGGTCAACCAGTCATAAGCATGCAATGTATGGTTGAGCAAATTTTACAAAGTGAGGGCAAGCTGGTTATTGGGTAAAAAATTGTCAGTGGAATATAAAAAAACCCAGCTAATTCATTTGTCCATTTGTCCGTCTTGTCTTTGACATTACTGTTCAGTTTTTATTCCTTACCAAAATACATTTTGTCATAGTTTTTGTTTACAAAATAAATTTTTTATTTAGTTATCATTTTGTTTTCATCATGGAAGGAAGGTTGTTAACAAATATTTTTCATCATAGTTTTCGCTGACAAAATTAACACTGCTATATCGTGAAGTAATTGATCAGAATCAACTGACATGATGGAAAAAAACTTTCCATCATGCCAATGATTTTGAGCCTCAAATTTTGGAAGAACAATGCAGATTTCCTCCTGGTCGTGAAACAGTGGAGCAGCTTTTAATCTTGTTAACAGATAATCAAGGAGGTATTGCATTTTTCCAATCCTGTCCACATTTGTTTTGTGGATTTGGAAAAGAAACTACACCCATGTTCCCTAAAGTATCCAGTGGGAGGTGCTGCTGGAGTATGAGGTGCCAGGGCCGCTGCTGCAAGCTGTTCCGTCTTTATAAGCTTGGAGTGAGAGCCGTTTTTGCATGCTTAGCATTAAATCAAACTCGTTCAATGTGGACGCCAAATTCCAACAAGGTTGCACGTTTGTCCCCTTACCTATTAATGATATTCATGGACTCCTCTTCTATTTTTTCTGTGGAAGAGGATAATAACTTTATTTTCTGGTGGTGAAAGTGTCAAACATTTTCTGTTAGATGTGTAATGTCCATCATTTCTGTTTGTTTTTCGGATGTCAATCATTTTGTTACAAAGCCTAATGAAGGCCACAAGCCAAAACAACACATTCTGTTTTGTTCTCAGTATTGTAAGTGTTGCTGGAATTGACTCTTTTCCAGTGCTACCTGCCCATCCATGCACCTTGTCAGTGGGTGAAGTTGAGCCAGAATATTTTTTCATAGTGATGTTGTACAATGACAGGTGTTAACCATTTAGTCGATGAAACCCTGATTGATAGAGGAGTTCAGGTATCTTGGAGTCTTACTCACAAGTGGGTAAACGGGATTGTGAGATTGACTGCTGGTTATGAGCAGCGGCTGCAGTAAGGAGGGTGTTGTGTCGGTGTTGTATGCACCATGGCAAAGAAGAAAGAGTTGAACCACAAAGCAAGGTTCTCAAGTTTCAGGTCAGTCTTCATTCCGACACTCACACCAAGTCAAATCAATTCAAGTCAAGTCAAATTTATTTATATAGCCCTTCATCAACAATCAATACAATACAGTATGCAAACAAAATAATAAGACACAAGGATACAATAAGACACAAGGATACAAACAAAGCACAAGACACAACAAGCCCACCTAGCCTAGCCTAGTCTAGCCTAACCGGCACCACCAACCTTAGACCCTCTGTGAGGACAAGGAAAAACTCCCAAGAAACCCTATGCAAGGGGCCAAAATGAGGTTCTCTGCAGGGTGGCTGGCCTCACTCTCTGTGACAATATGAGGAACTCAGCAATCCAGGAGAACCTCCGAGTCAAGCTGCTGCTCCTCCACATTGAGAGGAGCCATTTGAGTTGAATCAGGCACCTGATAAAGACCCTGCGGCGAGAGAGATCGTTACGTCACATCCTGTGTATTGGTAAATGTCTGGATAAAAGAGATGGTGCAATTTCATAGCAAACATGAGAATCATCCTGTATTTCTAAGAGCTAGACTAGTCATGAACTTGACTTCAAAAACTTTTACTATTTTAGTATTTTTTTTTAAAGTTTCTTTGTACCACTCTAAATTGCCATTCTAAAACCGCATCTATGAATGATCATCCCTTTGATGTTATGCCTTGAGTAGCTTTTCGTGTTTCACTTTCCTCATCCCTTTGACATTGAAAGACACTGAAAGTGCCCATGTGCTATGCTATGAGTTCAGAGTGAGAAAAATAATGGGAAAATTCGTACCTCCTTGCTGGAGGCCATAGTAGATGTGTTTGCCTCCTAGGTCACTGCCATAGAGGAAATTGAGAAAGCAAGGTTAAAGTTATCCGGTGGTGAGAGGTAGATTCACAAATGTGAAGTGAGAGGATCAAATGCCACAATGTTTTTTTTTTTTTTTAAAAGAGAAGGAGATTAAGACAGAAAGAGAGTGAACAGACTGAAAGGAAACCACTTTGGGGGAAACAGAGTCCTAAGAAGTCAGGGCTCAGGAGCCAGTTAAGCAGAAGACTCTCTTGAATGTGTAGTCATTTCCAAAGATGGCAGCGGGAAAGAGGGGAGTTTGATAAGCTGTCAAATGAGAGTGCCTCTGAGAAAGCTACCCAAATGAGGATTTTGTCAGCTTCTTTTAGAGGGAAATTGATTTGCTCCTCCTCGCCTGACCCTGGGATAAACAACACTTTGTCTTTTTTGGCCAACAAATTTGCTGTCCTCTGCTATGGTCAGATTATAAAGCAGGAAGTTCCTGATATACATGGTGGTTCAGGTACCTATATCATTAGAAATTGTTCACAAATTTGCTATTGCTAAAATTGTTAATGCTATGTAAATTACTAAATAGTGTGTAGGTAACTAAGTCATAATATGTAAAGCTCTGCATGTTTAGATGAATAAATAAAAGTCAAATATACTGTATTGTACAGTATATTTGAATTGTATTTATGAGAGGTCAAGTCTTAGGTGATTGAGATTAGAACCTATGTAAATGCCAAGTGCAGTCATTCTTTAGTACACTCAGGTGAAACCAGTGAGAATTGCTGTGATAGCAATTGACATTGGAAAGTTCTGTAAAACATATAGATTTGTAAAAGGTTATTGTAAATGTCATGGAATTTGTTGTTTATGTTTGTTTTTTAAATTGATGTCTGCATTTATAACAAATTGGGAAAAAGAAAAACATTTATATTACCTGTTATTACCTGAATAATGACATGTAAATTGTTCATTGTTCATTGATCAATTTCCAATTATTATTAACTGTGCTGTTACCCTGTATTTCAGCACTATACTGTATATTTACTATACTATATACTGTGAATATACCACACTCCAACTGACCTCTTCAGCCTCTTAACAACTTTATGCTGTCTGTTTGCCATGTAAGAAAAGGAGGTACAGTTGTTATAGTTACATTAAATCTTTTGATGTCTGATTGGGACACATCCTTCAATTTTCAACTTTCAGCTTTGAGTTATATTAAGTGAGTTATATTCTTGTGTTTTATGCTTGTCTCATTCACGGAATTCTCTTTGAAAAGGGAGAAAAGAGATATGATGTTGGTCTGACCTGCTCTGACATCACAAGAGGCTTGTGTGGGTTTGAAAAAAAGCTAAATATCTCCAATGGTTAAGTCAGAAAGAATGACAATTTTTTAAATTATTGTATACTTTATAATTACAATTTTACTTTGGCATTTAATAAGGAAATATGATTCCTTCAACCACAGAAATACATGTAGCAGCCTCAACTGATTGATGCCCCTTGCCTGTTCCTACTCTCCCACGTATCCCATAAACACACCACTTTAGCACATTGTAAAAGAGATTGTGTGCTTAACCTCGTGGTTATTAATTTAAATAAAAACTGCCAGCCCACTGAACCTGTTCATTCAATGTCATGCTGAATAAGCTGTGATGTTGAGTTGTGATGCAGGTCCACAGAAATGTCACAGTAGATCTGTGTATAGAATACTGGATGACAGTAGTGTCACCGTGGAATATTTGTTATGTCAAAAGGAACGAGATACCAAAGTACATCTCATTTAGCTGTCGTCGATTTAACATTAGGCCAGCTTGACAAATAATGAGGTAGAAGGCGTTTCCTGCTATCAACCTAGCTGGCTCTAGTGTCAAAACAAGCAGCATTATGGATATGACACCTCTTGACAGGTCTTATGTCATGTGTACAGTGCTGTCATTTGAACGTCTAAGTGACCATGTCAAATTAGGTTTAAGCCACTTATCATGTCACTGTTTTTCAATTTAACTGCTTTGAGCTCATCAATTTTGTTTAGCATAAAGGGCATCATTTTGAAGTTGCTGACAGGCCCTTGACAGTTTCCAAATGATGTTTCACATCTTCCGCTAGTTCATTCGTTAAAAGCCTGGCTTTTGGCCAGATGTCGCTTCACTTGCCAGAGCAAGCTTTGAAACGTCTGTCTTCTCTGCATGTGCGACATTTACTCCAAGGCACTACCTCTGACAATGCTAATGAAGTTATTTGACCGCACCTTCACACAAGAGAAGTGGGGCCTTTGAAAATGTAAATACTGCAATTAGTAATCCAGAGCACAGCAGCAGCCACAGTAGTGTTAGGTCAGAAGGATTTTTTAGCCATGCCATTCTACCAGTGGTAGTCACTAGGGCATTGAATCCAATTTACCTGAGTGCTAGTCGATGATTCAAAAATAAAGCCATTCTAATCAATAGAAGGATTAGCCGAAGTAATATATTATCTGTCTCATCTGCCTCTTTCTATCTCCCTTTTTCTCCATCTCTCTCAAGCACATACTTACTATATGATATCCTCTCACTTTTCATATTTTCCTTTGTTGCTCTCCTATTGAGAGTATCCATAACATTTACATTACATTAGGGCTGCAACTAACAATTATTTTCATTGTCGATTAATCTGTCGATTATTTTCTCGATTAATCGATTAGTTGTTTGGTCTATAAAATGTCAGAAAATGGTGAAAAATGTCAATCAGTGTTTCCCAAAGCCCAAGATGACGTCCTCAAATGTCTTGTTTTGTCCACAACCCAAAGATATTCAGTTTACTGTCATAGAGGAGTAAAGAAACCAGAAAATATTCACATTTAAGAAGCTGGAATCAGAGAATTTTGACTTATTTTTCTTAAAAAATTACTCAAACCGATTAATCGAATATCAAAATTGCTGATTAATTTAATAGTTGACAATTAATCGATTAATCGTTGCAGCTCTACATTACATTATGTCATGTCATAGCAGATGCCTTTGTCCAAAGCGACTTACAATACGTTTTGTCAACAGTAGTCAAACCGACCATATTATATTACAGTCTTCAGCAGCTAAGCCTTCAATAGCAATACCTGTCCTATTCTACTGTAGTTCTTTTCTTCATTGCTTCTGTGTTATTCACATGGAACTATGACAGGCGAGACCAATAAAGGCATATTATTGCAATGTATGTATGTATATCATTGTTGAGAGTTGTGTATGTGTCTGTGTCTGTGTACTGTTGTTTTTCCACCAGCCAAGATCCACTACCAGCCGGCGCTGCCCGGCCAAAGAGAGTTCCTCACCCAGAACATGCCGGTGGGCCACATGATAAAGTTCATTATCACCTACCAAACAGTGAGTAACAGAAGGATAAACATATTTGCACAGACATGTGTACATGAATAATGCTATGTAAGTCACAAATATGGAACTGTATGCTTATTTGGCCTCCATACATTGAATTACAGCAGCACTGCATGTTTTTCCTTTCCCCAAACGTTTACGTGTTTGCTGCGAACATTGTATCTGGATAATCCTATAGGTATCACAGCTGTATAGACAAGATTGATTTAGTTTCTGAAATATGTACACTGGCTCTCATTCATCAAGCTATCGCACAATCAAATCTGATGTTAAAGTGGGCGTACGCTCATTTCACCGCACAAGTCGGTATTTATCAATTCCATTTTTGTTGTAGCCCTAAAATCAATCTCACGTCTGGAAAAAATGTTTGCTCATTTCAAAGAACAATATAGGCTATTTGCGTTGCACATGGAAAACTATTGGAATTGCTGGCACTACAGGCTGCCACAGCTTTTTGGTGTTAAGGTTAATATTAGACAATTTCTTTCTGACCTGAGAATTAATATAACATGGTTAGGATGGAAATGGGCATTTTTGGAGAGTTACGCTGTTTTGATTTTAGAGACAAACCTCCTGGAGGGTCCTTTTCTCAGTTGAAACACTGCTCACAGATAATGCCATTGCTTGCCAAATTTTGTTTTCATGCTCTTTAATCCCACTTTGAAGACAGCCAAATAAAACACCCCTCTTGGCGGCAACCTGTGCAACCAAAATGTCAGCTTCTGCTTCAGTAAATTTATGCTTCTTGGATCTTCTGCTATGTTTCAGTCTGTAGCTTGCATGTAAGGTATGCAAATTTTGCTGCGCCAAGTCTTTCTTTTTATAGGCCAAGAGTTGCCAAACATGCATAATTTTTGGTGCGTCATATGTAAATGATCAATTGATTCCCCGATTCCACAGCTCAAGGGTTAAGACTTAAACTCAAGGGTTTTCTGTGTGAAAAATGTGTGCTTTCACATAAAATGCATGCCATAAACTGTTTTTCTTGATCAGGAGTTGAGGAGCATTTTATTTCTGTACGTATTTTCACAACAATACAATTTTCACAATAGGCCGATGTACATTGTAAAATGTAGAGCCTGTAGCATACAACAATAGGCTGATTTGGCACAGGCTGAAAAATTAAGACATGCTTTCTCTAGGCATTACATATTGTGTGCAAAATAACGCTTTCTAGCATCACAGTCACAAAGACATTCGTTTACAACCAATGATGAACTCTGATGAACAAATGAATACCAAAATAGCACAAACCAGCACAAAACATTGCAGAAACGTTCATTTAACTCTTAATCCAACTGGATTGTACTGTAGTAAAAAACTACTTTAAAACACCCAATGATAGCCTTTATGGAATGTTATAGCTGGTGTCACTGTATATCAGTATCATCAGATGTAGAAAACATTCTTTAAGACACTCAAGACCTCTTGGAAAATGTTCATTGAATTATTCAGCATGTCTCAGCATTTGTTTCTCTGAGCTTTCTTCATTTTAGTAATTTCAACTGCATACTCAGGAATATTATATCTACTCTGTATATCATATTGGCCATTATGTTTACTTTATTCAAATCCATTGGCTCAGATTCTGGACAATAGATTATTGAGAAAACCTGTATTATGCCCCCAAGCTATTCTATGGAATAACTTGCATTTGCTCACCTACTGCATGTTGGTACCGTTTTCTCAGATTTTAAGCCGATGGAGTCAAGGCAGCAATTTCTCTGCATTTCTAACGAGAAATATATAAGCAAAAACGGTCAAAGTTGACAATATCTTCAGTGTCCTAAAATCCCTTAAACACACTTTGAAACATGTTCTCTTAAACAAAAATTGTCCTGTAATTAAGTGAACATGAACATAATGGTCAGATTTTTATGCAGTGATTTAACTGCAAGATATCTCCAGAAATGTTGGTGAATAGCTTCCCAAAGCAAATTCAACAACTGGATTGGGAAAGTTTGGTGGTCACGATGCACAAAAGGGAGCACCAAATCAAAGCAAACCTGAGTTCAGACTATCTCCCAGTGTGTTTTGTTTAGTTAACAAAGTGGTTGCATGCAGAAAAAGAGCTTAACTTAGCTAGAGTTAACTGGGTATGGTAAAAATGGTAAAAATATATACACTCATGGTAGTGTAAATTTCTTTAAATAAATGTGTGCCAGAGAATATATCAATTCTAATTGATTATATTATTTGGATCAAAGAAAGCATTCTGATATTCTCTTGTGCCTGAATGGCCCATTATATACTAAACTACTGTATATTACACCATCATAGTACAATGGTTCAATTCCTGCTCCTGTTTAAAGTCACAATGAAATGAAAAATGACTTTTTTAGCTAATTTACCATAATGCAAAATATACATCTTAAAAGCTGCTACCAGTAGAATTGGAATCGTGATGGTAGCGGAAGGTAGCTTCCTGCTTCCTTGATACCTAACTAGGACACTTCCTAATAAGGATCCTTGTTTGTCTGTAGGTAGCAAAGAAATAAATCGTTTGAGACAGACAGTTTTCATAGGCAACATCATGTGACTGCAGTTAATATTACACTCACCACTCGCCAGCCAGTATGACTAAACTGCTTTTTTCAAAATAGATTAAAATAAATAATTAAAAAATATGCTGACTAGCTTTGTGTACTAGTTATTGACAATTCTTTACATAAAAATTAATTAAAAATGTTAGGTGTCAGGTGGTATTTTTATGGTCATATATTAATTTTGGAAAACTTTTTGTAATTAAGGGGACACCCGTCCCCCATTAATTTTAGCGGATGTTGGGAAGGTTTTGTTCTTCCTCTCCTTCACTGATGTTCGTTACTCATTACTTGCACCAGCATCCTGTTTCAACTGGAAATACATCAAAATATGGAAGCAAGATGGTCTCAAAATGCATCTATAATGCAAAAATAATATCAAGTCACTTAATTCTTAGTGTTCATATCTAAATAAAAAATGAAATTCTGGGATCCTCGCAAAATTCATGGCAGCATTTACAATATTAATTTGGAGCATTACCATTTAACCTGCTGTTCATGTCAATTAGTGTTCAAATAAAATTTTAATGAGAAACACGAAAGTTGCTATCAGATATGTAGTACTGTGAACGCTATGCCCCCATTTGATTTTCTGTATTCCATTTTAGCACATTTTTCACTTTAAAAGTGGTCAGATCTTTTTTTTTAGTTTTTTAGCTGTTTTTTTTTTTTTTTTTTTTAGCAAAAAATGATAACAAAATGTAGTGTTTCTCTCATTTGTTTGGTGTGCAAAGTAATCGAACATGCAATCTAAAGGTGTGAAAAAGCAATTACCCAACCATTTAACTCAACCCAATTAGGGGTTAATTAGGGAAATTAGTTTGAATACTTTGATTAGCAATCCGGCCTGATTTGGGCCAGCCATGCCTAATATATATCTTACAAATTTTGACCCTTACCCTCAGTTTAATGTGTTTGTATACAGGGTATACAGGCATATCAGGCCATATCAGAAGAAATTCTGTAAGACCTTGGTAGTTATTGAAGCTTCCAGTCTGGAAAACATTACAAAACCATTTATAGTGCTTTGGGGCTCCACCAACTAGAGTTGAAGAACATTTTCCTGTTCCTGTCCCTCAAGTTGTATGGTCTAATATTACATGTATGGTCTAATACAGACTGTTTTCTAACAAAATGTCAACCCTGTTACATGGCATCCCATTCACTTTGCACAAGGTAACAGGATTGACCAAAGTAATATCAGCCACTACTCTCCATGTGATGAAGAACATGGGAACACATGGCATGCATGTAGTGAGGGTTTACATGCATTACATATATGAATTTCACTCTATATCCATTGAAATGCGGGATGACAGGATTGACATGTTATGATCGTTACCACCAGTTTAACATTCTAAAACAGACAAAATAGAGCTGGGAAACTTACTTGACTTCTCACTGTCGTTTCCCTCCATGGAAATGATATCACTTAGTGAAAATCATACGTGTGGAACTCCAATATTTTATTAGGGAGTTTCATTAGAGTAACAGGGTGGACAGTAGATTTAGGGACACAAATATAATTAATCTTTTCATTAAGAATGCATTAATCATGATTAATGATATGAGAGATAGAAGACTAGGCAACACAATATTCAAGTTTTATTTCTAGTTAGAAGCTGAATGAACATACTTAGGGACACTGCAAAATGGCTTAGTTTCAATCATAAAAAGTGGTTATAATAAACAAAAGCACTCTCATGTAATACAAATTGTGCTTTATTAAAGGAAATATGTAATCATTTAGAATGAGCATTTTGAATGTAGTGTCGGTAAACATTTTACACAGATGACAAAGGTAGTGATTTGGAGGAATGACTCAACAGCAGTTCAGTTCCCCACACTGCAGCATTGCTCTCAAAGCAACAGACAGCGCAGGTGAGAGCAGACTGTGACTCCCCACTGCTCCTGAGCCAGAGGCCGGATGAGATGAAGGGTTGCCAGAAGTTTTATCAATGCGGGTATGGCACGACTCCTCTTGGTCCGAGGTTCCAGTTTATTTCATCAAGCATATGACTTATAATGTGATTATAATATGACTTAGCAATCTATGATTTTTTTTTTAATCTTGTTCTCTGACATTTGAAAGAAAGCAATTCTCAAATGGATCACTCTCCGTTATTTGTCGTCCTCTCTGCCTGTTGTGCTCTTGAACAAACAGCACAGCAGCCACAGCTTTCTCAGGCTGAGAAGTTAGGATGTGCTTCCTCTGGGAGTTAAATACCACATGCAATTACAGGTGAATGTGTATTTCAATAACCTCCTCCTCCATTTTTGTGCCCTACCATTGCCACTCCACAAAATACATATTAATTGTCAAGTGTCACATGAGTCAGTGAAAGCTGACTTTAAAAATTACACAAAACAAAACAAAATACACAAAATATTTAATTTAACACATTGATTTAGCCTTTATAGTCATATCACAGAGCGACTTCCTGTTATGTGAATGCCCACACACTGCGGACCAGGTGATTTCTACCATACTGCCTGGTGTAGGAGCGCACAATGAATTCCTTTATGCAGCACTGCATCGCCTAAACAGCACATACCGTAATTCCACTAAGCATTGCGCATTGCAAAAAGCTTTACACACAAATGAACGAATGAACACACAGAACCCGACACTTACACAGGTGCTCCTCCCCAGCATGTAATAACTGCTTTTTCATATCTAACCAAATCACTCCGCAGTTAAGAAGTCTGGTTGTTGATTTCTAATCAAATTAAATAGCAACACCTTGTGCCAAAAAGAAGCCGATGCTTGGTTACTGCAAAAAAAAAAAAAATACTCAGCTAACCTAGATTAGAAACATATAACATTTTTCAAATATTGTCTATATTAGAGAGAGACAAGAAAGATTGGGGAGAGAGAGGGGGATGACGTCGACCGGTAACAAAGGTCCTAGGCCAGACTCGAACCCAGAGGGTAATTTATAGCCAACGGAGCCAACGAGAGACACCAACAGCATGAAACTTTTGATTGCTGGTGAACATCTTAACACTAATCCTACCAGATTTGTTTGTGTTCTATGTCTCAAAGTAATGATTATTATTCTGTAGAGCATGGATGCTACGGATGTTTCTATGGTTGCAGTCCTGCTGAACTATGTTTTTTCTGGCAGAAGCTTGCAAATTACTTTAGCTTGTAACAAAATCATTTCAGATCAATATTGCATGTCAAACGGTTAATGTCTTTGCTAAGTAGCTGTGTAATAAGTGGGTTAATGTACACGGAGCCAGAGGCAAAATAAGCTCCTTCAAGCACTCGGCTTCACATGGGGGTCTTCATTCACCCTATCTGGGATTATTTTGCAATAATGACTGGCTTGCTGTACATTATCCCCTGAGTATATTTTGTAATGCAAGGAGGAAGCTCAGTAGGTAAGCTGCTATCTAGAGGCCAACCACAGCTTACATACAACTGCTGTACAGAACAGTAGATTCTGTCCACTCCACACATATTACAACCGTTTTATGTGTTGTTAACATTCTTGGCTGTGGGTGGGTAAGAAGGAAGCCATGTCTCACTAAAAAAAGCATCCTGTCCCGTCTTAATTATGCAAGAAGACAGCCAATCTCCCAGAACCATGTGGGAAAATGTCTTATGGTCTGATGAAACCAAGGTGCAACTTTTTGGTCTTAATTCTAAAAGATATGTTTGGCACAGAGCCAACACAGCCTATCACCCAAGGAACAAGGTTAAGCATGGTGGGGCTGTATCTCTTCAGTGGGGACATCAGCTCCAACGTATTACAAGATATTTTGAGGAAAAATCTTAAATTTAAAGAAGAATTTAATCTTTTAACATGACATCTGTCCAAAGCATGCCGCCAAATCAATGAAGAAATGGCGGAAAAAACATTATGTCAGTATCCTGGATTGGCCCAGTCGCAGCCCAGACCACAATCCTGTTGGAAATCTGTGGACTGACCCTAAAGGAGTGTGCATAGGATGTCCCCTTACAATTTGAATGAGCCTGAACTCTTCTACAAAGAAGAATGGGAGATTCCTAAATCTAGATGTGCTTAGCTGTTAGAGACTTATAAACACACTAATACCACAAATACAAAGTGAAAGGCGTTACGACTAAATATCAATTAAAGGGAGTACACACTGAGAACTGAGAACCGATTACAGCCCTTGATAACAGTGATTATGCATTCCCACAAGGCCAGCTGACATGAAGTTGAATGTAGTCGGAATAGTGGAACTGGAATAAAACAGTTCCTGTTTTGTG
The DNA here is from genome assembly GCF_046629955.1 of Centroberyx affinis. Taxonomy (NCBI): domain Eukaryota; kingdom Metazoa; phylum Chordata; class Actinopteri; order Beryciformes; family Berycidae; genus Centroberyx; species Centroberyx affinis. The sequence goes on from NW_027280252.1 coordinate 83,863, forward strand.
CCATAAAGCAGTGATTCTCAAACTTTTTCATATCAAGGACTATTATGTCATATCAAGGAAAATTGAGTCCACATTAGGGCCACGGACCCCCATTTGATGAGATTTTGTCTCTTGAACTCAAATCTGAGAATATTTGTATTGTTAGATATGATTTTGTCCAGAATTCCAAGGCTATGTGTGTTGTAGGTAAGAGATAACAGAGAAACTATGATCACAATATCTCTAATAATAATCTCTAATTGTGTTAACTTCTTGTAAATTAAATAATGCTGAAGTTGCTGTGGACCTCCTGGAACCCCCAAAAGGACCCCTGGTGGTCCCCAGACCCCACGTTGAGAACTACTGCCATAAAGCAATCTCCCTTGTGCCATAAAGCAGCGTACAGCAGATTTCCCACAAAATCTGACTCACAATGTAAACTGCAGTGTTAGAGGCTGCTGAGGCTGGCAATCCTCTTGGCAATGGTCTCATATCTTTACTGTAACTATACAGACGGAGGCTTTCATGCCAAACATTGGTCCTTAATAATTAAAAAAAACCCAGTAAGGACGTAAAGTGTGTGAGACTTTCTTTCCTTTATTATTTACGGTAATTATATTAATGTCTCAATGTAATGATTTATTGATGTTAAAATGCTACATGTAGCACCTTTAATGAGTTTTCATTACAAGCCTCAAGGCAATAAAATCTAAAATATTTGAAAGTGTATGTAGACTTTTTCTATCCACTGGATGTGATTTAATAACAACAGTTCAAAGAAGGTAGGAGATGTGCTTTTTGAACTTATAATTGTTCGAGCAGCCACTTTAGTCCAATGAGTGTATTTTTGCAATTAACACGGATGATTTTTCTGTGCTTCAAAGCAAGATTAATTAAGAGTCTGTTATTATAGGAAATAAATTAACAATAACCTCAAGTTACAATGACTTGTTCACCAAAAAAACTAATATTTGGCTTCCAGTTCAGATGAAAACAGAAAGAATATTCCAAGTGTATTTTCCATTTTTCCATTTTCTTTTACTTACATTCTTGTTTATATCAGACATTCTGCCGTATACTTTGTTATTTGTACCAATTACTAACGTCCCCCATGGTTACGTCCCCCTTCATTTCAAACCTCTCAGCTGAGGAGTTTTCTGCCTGAAAGAAGTTCCTACGAAATGAGACAAAATCCCTCAAGCTTCAGGTTACCACAAGAAACCACAGGCAATTTATAAGGAAAGAGAGCACCAAATCAAATGTATGCACAGAAATCAATGCCATTTGCCTTTTAATAAATGTTTTATTACTTTGTACATGTCAGTATGACTGTATTTATTTTTTTTTTAATAAATGTTTTATTACTTTGTACATGTCAGTATGACTGTATTTATTTTTTAAACATAGAAACAAGCATGTATGAAAAAATTGCAAAGATAGAAATGGTTCACCAGGAGGTAATACAATAAACCTGTTAAAAATTTTATTATTTTTTCTGCTACCAGAACTTACTGTTATCATCTCAACTGGAAGCCAAATATTAGCTTTTTGCCGAACTAGTCCTTGTAATTTTCTGTTTCTTAAACTAAACACGGTTACCATTTGTTACTGTGTTGTGTAGCCTGTTGCCTCCTGCCAAGGGACTACACAATGTGTTTACTGAGCACTGTCCCTGTCAAATAAACAAACAAATAAATTAATAAATTAATAAATTAATAAGAAAATTTAGTTTTCTCTCATAATACACTCTTAATTAATTTGTGTTGAAGCACACAGCAAAATCATCAGTGTTAATTAAACTTTAAGAGAGTACAAATCAACATTTTGCCAGTGTTTATAGAAGTTCACAGAGTTAATTTAACACTTTTCATTGTTTTGAACAGCTGTCTCCGAACCATATTAGCTCTATAATATCTGTCCCATCAGCATTTGGCAATTCAAAATAATTTTCACTTAAAATTCAATATTTATTGCCACTGGAAAATTTGCTGTGAGACTACTATTTTGTAAAACAATGCCCCATTTAAACGCCCACCTTACTTTGACCGAGCAGCCACTGTCTGGAGTGGCAGCATGGGATGACTTCAGACTGACAGCAGTCATTTAAAAGCAGACTACCAAGCCTAGCATGCACTCCATAGCCATTTAATATGCCATTTAAAACAGAGTTATAGAGTGAATACCCATTAAGATATGGTTATTATATAAGCAAGTTTAACAATTGTTGCCAGTGATGTTGGAAACACTAAACCACTGGAGCAAAAAAAAAAACCTTAGACCTACCTTGTGCAGCTGTATGTTGAATATGAACAATCTGTGATTTTGTTGTAATAAATTGGAAGTCAAACACACAAAGTTTGATGGTGTTACGTGAATCAGTTCGTAAATAAATGATTGAATATAAATTTTAGTTTCATTTATATAGAGTGATTTGCTGCCGGTGCTTTGAACACCGGCATGTTTGGCTCTCAAGTGATGAGTCAGACTTGATATATTTATATGATATCTGAGTTTGCTTTCACAGAGGTTATATTTGTTTTTAGCTGTCCAAAATTGTTTTAAATCTAAAGCTTCCACTGAGCAGCCACCTTTCTTCTCCATCATATTTCCCTGGCTTCGCTAAAGGAAACCAGTGAAATATTTCCCTGTCCAGACAACAGACAGCTCTCATTGAAAATGAACAGAAATAAGCGGCAGGGAGAGACACAATGGATCAGTGGCTGCCCAACTCATTTTTTTAATTTTTTTTTTTAGGATTATCTTTTTTGCATTTCTGCTTCATTAGAAAGTTACACTAGAGAGAGACAAGAAAGAGGGAAGAGAGAGGGGATGACATGCAACAATTTGCAGCAATTAATTTGTTTACACAACCACGGGTACCTAAAAAGCCCAAATGGGTACTCCAAAAATTCAAAATACGATTAATTGTGCCAGAAAAATTCTTAATGCATTAATGCTGACAGCCAATTATTTGTAACTTACTTAACCCCAAAGTGGGAAACCACCCAGCTATATGCTTGATATTTGTCTGATCCTTTTTTAGGATGTTAATATTGAAGATCAAAATAACCCTCTGCACCTGATTGAGGTGCTGGCCAGGGTTATTATCTTTTTTGTATATTAGACTAAATGGTATTTTAGAACAATTGTCATTGATTGCTTGGCTAAACTGTTTCTGAAATTATACTGCACACCGGTTAGATTTGCCCAATTTGCCCCAATGAAATTCTGGTCAATTATCCTCACTGGCGGTATATCTTCTCTGATCTCTTCTCTGAGTAGATATATGAGTGAAATACAACTGATGAAACTTACTCCTAAACATCAGTGAGCGAGATCTCCATTGATTGCTGAATGTTTTTTCCACCCTGTTACATCTTTTGCCTCTGTCATCCCTTTGGTATGCTTTGCTATCCAATTGCATACTGTCTGGGTTGGTAAACATGAGTTGTGTACAGATTATTGATGTCACATTACATGATTTCTGAGTATTGAAGTCTTCAAAATTCAAACAGTCTCGCTGCCGTTTGGGGCCGTCAACGTGCAAAAATTGCATAGTGCAGTTTCAAGTGTTTTTAACTGTTCAAATAGTCTGTTATCTTTTTCTGTTTATAAGTGAGTCGCTGTTTGTGTTTATTACAGAGACAGAAAGCTTGAGGAACTGATTCAGAAAGGTCAGAGAGTGGATAAATGTGCTTACATCTTTCTAAGGCAACACGTCTAACACAGCTTCAGTAAATTGTATGTAATACATTTTTGTTGTCACCTTTTTGTTGAGGTCGTTGAGGTTTCGTCAATGAAAAGGGACCATTGAAAAATATCTTTTATCATATTGTGAAAGGAAAAGTGTCTCCACAGTTAGTCCTCATGTCAGATCCGTGGTTCAGAGTGTTCACTGTGTTTGCTGCTTCAAAGTATTCAGTCAAAATCACATCTTATTAGTATCCAACGTTATACTGTTGACTGTCTTGACGCAAGAATATTGTGCCTTCACCATTCATAAAGCAGTGTTTAGATACACTCAGCGGCCTTTATGATTTTCAGCTCAGTTTGGTTAGGAGAAGTTGTTCTTTTGCTGTTTCAGCAACATTTACAAGACAATACAATATTACTGGAATGCTAAATTTATTCCTCAAAATGGGCATGTGCTGATATTATTCACCCATCCTTGTATCACAAAAATAATTCTAAGAGGATGTAAAACTGTTCTGTAGAACTGTCTAAAAGCCTTGTTTGGGTCAGAGGTACATTACAGTCACTCCTTATTACATGTGGAAGCAACGTTGCCAACAAACTACACATAACATTTGCATGAGAGCCAAATGATTACGAATTTATGAGGCATTAGCAATACATTTGTGGGTGTCATACTATCTTGGGAAGTGCCAAAGAACAGTCATGACATGTAGGTGAATGAAACATAGGCCAAAATTCACTAAAGCTTGTGATGTTTGTGGGAGGAACTGCACAGCAAAAATGAGGGCAAATCAATTGCACAACATTCAGTTTGCAGGAGATTACACATTCATTGCCAGCACAGACGTTTTAAGTGCGGGCATTGTGCGGCCTCCATTCAGTTCGTGTGGTGGAGTAATCCTATATGCAAATTTGGTTTTGGCAGAAAAACTGACATACTTACAAATGACTTAGAGGCTTGACAGCAGCAACTAGGTCTGCAAGTAAGTTTAATATGCATACATTTTTTATTGAATAAGATGCTAACGTGCTGCTTAAGTGTTTCAAATTAATGGGGAGGAACCGCAGTCTTAGTGAATCTGGGATTTTGTGTTCTATATTGTAACCACAATTATTCACACACATATGCTGAATTTAATCAAGTAAATATGAATAGGAACATTGTGGTACTTGATTTATCCCCGTAGAGAAAGTCTCTCAGAGGTCAGAGGTCAGCTGGTAGGAATAGAATAGAAGAGAATAGCTTTTTATTTTCTTGGAAGGGAACTTCAGTTGTAGTAGCCAGCAGTTGAAATGACATAGGCAGTGAAAAACAAACCAACACAAGTTAAACACATTAATGTTATTAATAATGACATACAGTTGTGATTAATAAACAATAAATCAAACAATATACCATCTGAATAAAGGCTAGAAAAAAAACAAGTTCTTCATCTGCCAATGCTGTTGAGTCCCAAGATGTGTTTTTTTCATTTAATAGACTAACAGATCTTAGCACAAAAGTGTTCAGGGCCCTCCTGGTTCTTCTTCCACTTAGGGTTAGTTCACCCATAGTTCACCCAAAAATGAAAATTCAGTCATTATCTACTCACCCTAATGCCAGTTGAATCACAGGTGAAGTTTGTCAGACCATATAAGACTCCCGGGACTTTCCAGCACAACTTGGTAGCAGCGTTCTCAAAAAAAAACTCTTTCTGAAAAGGGCAGAAAAAGAAAAGAAAATAGATTCCTTTAACGATTCCTTTAATCATTTAATCATTTGAAAAATAAAATCCGCTTTGACTACACAAGTTTATAAAGGTTTTGGCCAAGGTTTTTAATTGCGTCATTTATGTGCATTTTTTGCAATTCAGGTAAGCCTAAAGATGCTGTGCCACGGCACATCATTTGTTACTTCTATTGTGAATTAATTAGTTGGTTCAAAACATTTGGATCAAGTGCGGCTCAATTCAAGTGGCAGGAAGGCCAGACCTAAAGAGAAAATACTTAATAATCCATTGAAGTACTGAGTTGTACTATTGTGGCTATTTAAAAAGACTAGTGCAGTGCCCGTTCAAAACATGCTTGTTCTGAACGGGCCGATTGCTTGGCCTCCGGTATTGCTGCTTGCAGCTTTATCGAGACACTGCTCATCCTTGGGTCCCCAGCAATACATCCACCAAGTGTGAAGTAGATCAGATGAACGGTTCTCGAGATATGTGAAGGACACACATACAGTGCAGACAGAGATTCCTTGCTTCATAGTATGATGAAAGTGTAAAGTTGTCTCTGTTTCTCCATAGGCTTTCTGGCGGGAAAAGGGCTTCTCTGGGGAGATAGTGGCACGGCCTTCGAATGACTGTCCAATCAGTGTTACCTTTGATGCCACCAGCCCCAGCTGTAATGCTGCTTTGGTAGGCTTCATCGCCGGCCAGCAGGCTTCTCAATGGAGCTCCAAAGAGGTAACAGGGTTGTTGATGGATGGATGGATGGAGACAGCAACAACAATCAGTATATATCTTGAACTGATAATGTGTAATATTTTCAATGCTAATGTATTCTTCTTGTAACCCAACCATTAGCCTCTCGTCCGTGCTTGTGCTCAAAGCATGCATGCATAATGAAGCCAGTCAGTGCTTACTGTTTGCCCATGCGTAAACCCCTGGCTTTATTTGGGCTTAGTTTGACATTTGCACATACCTCAAGCTTTCAGCTCTTCTTTACCCCTGAAACTTTTTTCAAGCTAGAAGGAGGCTTTGGGTATATTGTAGGAGATGGATGGGATTTAATAATGATAATCATCCTCTTAGTTATTATAAAAAAAAAATACATTCAGAACACATGCCACCGGCTTGGCCTTTCCTCGTGACATACGTTTTAGTGTAAGTGGTAAAGAAAGGGCAAAGTTGTCGATGATAGCTTTTTGTTCTTCAGAGGAGGCGATGTCTTGAAATTATATGTTGTTATGTTGGTGATAGTGGACGCAAACTCAGACTTGCAATAAAGGCTCAAAGCACCATTCTCTGTGTACTAGGAATGGGACGATATACTAATCTCACGATACGATTAGATACTCGATATGGAGTTCACGATTCAATACAACCACGATACGATGTGATAAAAAGTTCAATGACAACAAAGACTGACTGTGCAGAATTATGTTTATTTCTGAGCCACAGATCTTTCCTTCAATGGCACTGGCTTGCAAGAATGTAAACAACAAATTGAAAATATCATTACAAAGTGCAAATAATATAATTTGGATGTAGAGCTTGTAAAACTGTGATGGAAAAGCCGTCTCATTTGTGATTACTACAGCAGAGTACAATGTAACTAATATTACAATTCAATACAGTGCATATTGTCACATTTTTGTATTGCAATATATTGAATTTCGATAACGGCCCATCCCTACTGTGTACCACTGGGAAATCCTTGATGACAATAACCTTGCCATTGACAACCGGCTGTTATTTCATTAGAGATTTATACCGACCTTTAACGTCTACCTTCTGTCCCTCAGTTAATCGTCCGCTGTTTATTCTGTCTTGTCCATAATCTAAGCATTACAAAGATTTGATCACTACTCACTCCAATAAATCGTTCCAGAAATTATACCAGGCCATATGAACAATGCCCTAATCTGGAGCTGTTATTGAGCTGCGAGTAACCTAGTGAAAGGTGTCACTCTTTTCACTAAATTAACCCCTGAAGGCTTTATTTCCTCATTAGACAGAAGTCTTCTGATAGATACATGTATTTAAATTTAGATGCAGAGAAATGCACCTGAAAACAGTCTTAGTGTCAAAAAGAGACCAAGAAAGAGGCCAGACACTGTAGCAAAATACAGTAGTAGTAGTGGTACAGATGTATAAAAAAAACAACACAAAACAAAAAAAAGCTGTGAAGAGCCTGGAACCCCTGCAGTATCTGTGATATTTATAAAGCTGAGAGAATGAAGAAGAGGGATCAGAATGGAAAAGAGATAGTTGGGAGTTTTTTTAATGGCAGTTCTAGAGGATAGATCAAAAGAAATGGGGAAAGGAAAAGAAAAACTGACATGTTTTTATACATGTGGAAAAGTACACAAATGTGATTGGCAGCATCCATGCTTCCCTTCTGAGTGAGAGAGAAGGAGAAATAACTGGGTGGGAGGTAAGCATATTATTAACTCTAAAATTAACATAACAAATAATGAAAAAAATCTTTCAGCAATCTTGCAAAACTAACAAATAAAATAAAGTTTTTAATTTTTTAACGCTGGCATGCTGAAATTGATGTAAAGAGGGAATCCTCCAATTATAAATGAGCCTAGATCTGGAAAAGTGTTAATTTTACTCTGAAAGTCTGAAAATCAGCACTGCCAGTGTTTATAAAAGTCCAATCAACACTTATTAACACTCGGTAATTTGCTGTGATATGCACTGCTGTCCAGAATTGAATGAAGAGGTTTTCAGCTCTGTGTTTACCTGTGTTGTATTCTCAAAATGGCAAGAAGAAGAACTGTCGCAACTTCAATGTCTTTAAACCAAGATGCATGAATTGGAAATAACTAGAAAAGGAAAAAATCAAGTACAGGAGTTTTCACTCACCATGAGTGTCATGAAAGAGTGACAAACATGAATGGCAAGGTACACAGATGGCTCATCTGAGTACCAATTGTAAATCCCTCACCCACCATTGTACTCTGTATTCTTTGGTCAACTGGTCGTCATTATCCATGCGCAGAGCTTTGCATTGGTATAACTTCATTTATAAATCCATTCTTGGACTGTTGCCCATTTATTTATCCACTTATATGTCACGTAAACAGTGCTGCTATAGCCTACGCTCCCAGGGCTTCATCACTCTCTCCATCCCCTCAGTCCGTACAGAACTTGGTAAAAAGGCCTTCTCCTACTCTGCCCCTTCAGCCTGGAACACGCTACAGCAGGAACTGAAGCTGTCCAGCTTGATTCCCCTTGGGGATTTTAAATTACTTCTAAGAAATATGGAGAGAGCGTTTGTGGGGGTTTGCTCTTGTACATAGTGCCTAAAATCTGGCTACCACTTTGGCACTTATCACTTTTATGATTGTGTTCCATCTTGTCTCTGTATTGAGTGTCCTGTCTGTCTGTAACTTTTGTGTTGTACTGCTGCTGTTGCCCGACCAGGTCTCTCTTGTGAATGAGACCCTGTGTCTCAATTAGATTACCTGTCTAAATAAAGGTTTAATAATAATAATAATCTGCATTCATAAGGAGCTCATGCACATCAAGCTACAAAAACTTGATGATGATGATGATGATGATGATGATGATGATGATGATGATGATGATGATGATGATGAATATTTAAATATAGGCATGTCCACCTTCACATTATGATACACAGATTCAGACTAAGAAGTCCAGTGAGCATTCAGCCTTTCCTTACTCACCTGAAACTCAGCAATATGTCTAGTGCTCCCATCACTTTCCGGATGTAAAACAAGAAATATGCATACTAGTAAATGCCAAGTGCATCAAATAGGTGTATAATGGTGTGGTAATGGAGTGAGGAGTGTTTTCGCGGCATAAATTATTTCTAGTGGAGCATAATTTCAATGCCATAGCGTACCAAAACATTGTTGCTGACCAGGTGCATCCTTTCATGGTCAGTCTACCCTTTGCCAAATTGATACTTCCAGCCAGGAGGATAATGCCCTCTGTCATTAAGCATGCAGCATCTCATCTCAAGTTGGGTACAGGGACATAGCAGTGACTTTATTTTACTTAATGGCCTAGATCTCTGAAGAGAGCACCTTTGGGATGAGGTGGAACAGGATAATTGTTGCATGAATGTGCCGACACAAAATCTGCAAGGACCAAGATCCTTGTGGAACATTTCTGACACCTAGTTGAATCCATGTGTTGAAGAAGGCAAAATAAAGTCCTACCTGATATTAGCAAAATACTGTGCAGGGTGTATATGTATTTGATGTGCAAAAACGCACGGCACAGGACTGATTCCATGTGACTTTCCAAATGTCATCAGTGCAATTAATAGTTTGCATGTGGCGATCAGGGCCCAGAATGTGAGAAAGAACAAATGTATAGGTATAGGCAAAAGACAACATTTAATTGATATGTTATGTAGGCTTGGGCATAACTAGGAAGAATCAAAAAGTCTAAATTAAAAGGCAAAGCAAGTTTATTTATATAGCACATTTCATGTGCATCGGCAATTCAAAGTGCTGTATATAAATTAAAGAAAAATTGACAAAAAAGACATTACAAGTGAAAGTACATTAAAATCACATTTAAAAGACAATAAATAAATAAATAAATAATTAAAATGCATAAAATATATTTAACAGACCAAAACTAAATTAAATACAAACTGAAACATTTATGAAACCAGAAAACTAAATTAAAACTACAAAACCAAATCTGAAAACTAACTGATACTTAACTTAAAGGATAATTCCACACATTTTCAACCTAGACACTATTTTCCATTCAGTTTTCATCATACTGATCAATTCTGACCTAAACAATGTCAACTTCTTCTAATTACGTCTCGTATGCATAGGCGGGTGGGTCTCGCCCACACGATTTTTGGAATAGTGACTCCAAAAATCCAAGACAGGTCACTTTCAAGGAGGGTGGGGCCCTACATGTGGTGCATGTTGTGTATATATACTGAACAAAAATATAAACGCAACACTTTTGTTTTTGCTCCCATTTTTCATGAGTTGAAATAAAAGATCTAAGACTTTTTCTATGCACACAAAAGGCTTATTTCTCTCAAATTTTGAGAGAAATAATTGCACGCTCCCTCAAAACTTCCGACATCTGTGGCATTGTGTTGTGTGAAAACTTTACATTTTAGAGTGGCCTTTTATTGTGACCAGCCCAAGGCACACCTGTGCAATAATCATGCTGTTTAATCAGCATCTTGATATGCCACACCTGTCAGGTGGATGGATTATCTTGGCAAAGGAGAAGTGCTCACTAACACGGATTTAAACAAATTTGTGAACAAACAAAAACAAAAACAAAATGAAAACATGAAAAATGGGAGCAAAAACAAAAGCGTTGTGATTATATTTTTGCTCAGTTAGATCAGGTTAGCCTTGAGCATTACGTGCAAAGAGAGATGCGGAAAGAGGCACAAAAAAACATTCCACAAACTAAGGCGGCACAGCAGTTGACTTCATAAATAGCTTCCACTGAGTTTTTTAATTTAACTTGCAATCAAAGGTTTTGGTTATGCACTGTTTATTACCATTTCTCTGAAGATGTGTTTTGTCAGTTCTGTGAATTATTAAGTAAACAAGTATTTGATTATTTAACTCAATACAAAATGTGTTTTAATTAATTTTGATTTGTTTGTGTAGTATTTGTGAATTGCAATCAGACACACCCTTGTCCATCTCCATTCCCTGGGAAAACTGCACATATTAATCATTTACCTTGAAAACATAGGCAGCACACTATGAATATTCACTTTTAGCCTCAGGTGATAAGCTTTCTAATGAAATGGTGGAAGGTGGAACAGACACAACATGTCATAGAATGGAGAAGTGTTTCCATTAAAATGTAACAGGGCACTTGATCTTTAATAATTTATATTCGTAAACAAGTAATCCCAGAAGCCATGGCTTTAAAAAAAATACCTGACAGGATAAGGCTGTTATGGAAACAACATTATATCAAGTTTGTATGAAGCTCCCTTTGAAATGCCAGCGTGTTCTTATTATTAGGGTCATCCATGTCAATTCCTGCTGCAACGGCTTTGGTATTGGTTTCATGCAGACCTAATCTCCCTTTATGCCTATATTGTCAAGTGATGGGGACATGTTTCACATATCCACCCCGCAACTGAAGATTGTTATTGAAAATTGTCATCTTCCACTGAAGAACCCCATTTACATTTTTTTTCTCTCTCTCTCTCTCTCTCTCTCTCTCTCTCTCTCTCTCTCTCTCTCTCTCTCTCTCTCTCTCTCTCTAAAATAATAAATCCAGCCGCCATATTGTTTTAATAATACTTGCCACTGACTTCAATGCATCAGCCTCTGTCATGGTGATTTATCTCCGGTGTTGGTTTGGCATTTCAGTCATTTCTCCTGACATGCTACACAGCTGAACAGTAGCTGTGTTTGTGTGCCATGCTGCACAGTGCTGAGTGCTAATTAATTAACCCTTATTTTCATGCTAAACATAGGGAAATTATTTTGGTGTATGAGAGAGACGGGTGGTCATCAGAATTACACTGATTTATTTAACTGTCAAATGACAGTTGACAGTTTGTTTAAGTAGGATTTAATATAATATAATATATAATAATATATATTATTATATGTGTGTAAATTACATTATTACATGCACTATATGCAGTGCAATGATTGGTCAAATTTTCAGGCACTTGGTGAGTTGATAATTTTATGTGTTACGATCTGAACTGGGCAAGAAAGCATTTAGGTTTTCGGCATCTAATGCTTGGAATAAATTACAAGGTCAACTGCAACTTCAAGCCCTTGTTACACTGAATGAGTTTAAAGCTCTGGTGAAATCATTGCAGTCTACCTTGTCGGTGTGCAAGTGTTTTTATGTGAGCAGGTTTTAATGTTGTAACTTTATCTGTTGTTTATTGTTTTTACTGTGACTATGCTGCTGCCCTCTTGGCCAGGTCTCCCTTGTAAAGGAGATCTTTGATCTCAATGGGACTAACCTGGTTAAATAAATGCTAAATAAAATAAAATAAAATATGTGTAATTGGCGAGCTTCCTAGCTCTCACATGTGGCAATTGGTTGAATTTTCAATTCATTTTTGTTTACTTTGGTTTGGATGGGCAGAGTGAAAATGGCCCATGGCATTTAAAGGACATTTTCATTTGCTACATACTTTCATAGGATTTTCAGTGGATGCCATTAGCAGTCCTGCAGCAAATTCATTGAGGCTTTTTATATATTCCTTGTCGAAGGCAATCTGGCACCGTGCTTCCACTCCCTCCTTGTTCTCCTGTAAGGAGTGTAATTAAGTGACTATGAGCTCCAACTCTGAATTATTGCACAAGACAGTGTGCTGAGAGCAAAGGTAGAGGCGACATGCAGATGAGGGATTTTAGACAATTTGGCAACATCTGTCACCCAGCTTTATGGTGTTCAGGCTTTTTGGTCCTGAGGCCCCTGCTGCTCTGTACATAATTCACTGTGTGCGCTCTCACAACCAGGAGCATGTGGCAACCGGGGTTGAGTTATTCACATTGATTGCAGCTGCCTGTGTCCAGCTTGGATTGGCTTCTTGAATATGCATTCATATTTCAGCAGCCTGCTCCTATTTTTCTGAGAATGATGAGGAAATGTAATACAAGTACCACATTGAGAGAGTTATTTCCTCCTTTTTGCAGGTTGGAGAGAGGAGAGAAGCTGTGGTTGCCAGTTTGGTGAAATACCTAGGTCCTGAGGCTGCATCTTTCATCCACTACGAAGAGAAAGTAAGTGTTTCACTGGCTGGCTGGTGTGTGATGTCAGACTAAAAATAATGTTTTAGTTTGAGGCATATTTTTGTAATGCCAAAAACCTGACGTGGAGTTCCTCATAACCTTTGAAATAACCCGAAAAACCAACAAAAATATTGTGAGTGTGACTAGTTGCTACAGCACTTCTATCAAATCTTACATCCTCTCTTTTAACATTGTCATCAATGGGTTTTATTATGATTACAGCTGCCAGAGAGCTGTGCTCATCTCTGTTGGATAAAGTGAGGTATTATGCATGCTTTGGGTCGGTCAAATGCATGTACACACACACAAACACACACTCGCCTGCACACACAGAGTACTTGGCTCCATTACATGCTGCATAGCATACAGCATACAAATTGACAAAGAGCACATTGGCATAACAGATGTATGCTTTTGCAGTATGTTAGCATTTTGGTCCCTGGGCTGATTTTCCCTCACTTAAGTGTTGTATGGCAAGGAACAATCGCCCCGAGGAGACTTGAGGGAGGGATGTCAAGAGAGAGATCATGATTTTCCATCGTTGACTGACTATGAGGCTCAAGGGGAACATAATATTATAGAACAGGGTTTCAACAAGTCAGTGCTTAGTGAAGAGAAAGGAGAAAGAAGCAGATACCTGATAGATAAATAGCACAGTGGTAAGAGACAAATTTGACTTGATTTATTGAAGCCTTGTGGTTATGAAACAGAGCAATATCATCAATTCACAAAGGAGGATTAGCTGTATATGAAGTCTTGTAGAAAGCAATAAGAAGAATAAATGTTTGTAAAATCGTGTAAAATTTATGTTGGGAACGTACATCGGAATGTCTTATTTAAACATGTCATACCTGGAATTATTTATTCAAATAGAAAATATACCGATGAATCCAGTCACATTATTATGTACCTATGCTAAGTATTATAAGAAAAGGGCTCAAGATAGCAAATACAACAAATAATATTCAATAGTAAGCTGGTTTGAATAGTGGCATTCATGCCAGCAAGTTCAATTCAAATCACTTTTGAATGCGTCGCTTTTTTAAAATGTCGGATGTCTCATTGTGGAATTAAACTCTGGATTTAAACTCAGTTTCTATGTTTGATTCTGATAGAGGTGGAAAATAACAGAGTACTTTTACTCAAGTACTGTACTTAAGTACAGCGTTGAGGTACTGGCACTTTACTAGTACTTTACGAGTATTTCCATTTTGTGAGACTTCATACTTTTACTCCACTACATTTCAGTGGGAAATATTGTACTTTCTACTCCACTACATTTAACTGTCGGCTGTAGTTACTAGTTATTTTGCAGAATAAGGTTTTACATGTAAAACATATAATAAGCTCATAAAATATGTTGCATTGTTAGAGTTTAAACTCCCCAACAGTATATGAAGCAGTTAGACTGACAACATTAAAAAACTTACTTACAGGTTAATGCATCAATAATTTAACACTCTGAAGGGGACTGTTCTTCAGAATGAGTACTTTTACTTTTGATACTTCAGTACAATTTACTGCTAATACTTCTATACTTTTGCTTAAGTAAACTTTTGAATGGAGGGCTTTTACTCATAATGAAGTATTTTTCCATTATAGTATTGATATTTTTACTTCAGTAAAGGATTTGAGTACTTTTTCCACCACTGGATTCTGATTATGGTCTGTGGTCTATATATGATATGTTGTGTTTTCATGCTGTGCTTTGCAATGAGATGAGAGGAGAGGAGAGCCGTCAAAGTGCCATTTTGTTGAAGCAAAGCCGCGGTGTTGTGTGCTGCGCTGTGAAATGCCGTGTTATTATTGTCATTCCTCTCCTGTATTACAGGACTGGGCTAAAGAGGACTACAGCGGGGGTTGCCCTGTTAATGTCATGGCACCGGGTCTGCTAACGTATTACCACCCCAGCCTGAGGACACCCTGCGGCAGGTAATCAACCAGCTGATGATGAATATACACCCAGCATCACACCTCTCTTTCTCCCTCATACACCTTTCATTTCTGTACTCATTAACTTATATGCAGGAAGATGTAGTGGAATGTGAACCAGCAAGAGACTTTAACAATCTTTGATATCGTAGAGGTCTTTCAGACACATTTTGGTAAATGGTATCATTTTATTTTTTTATTTTGTAATTGTGTTCCTCGTGTTATTACTTGTTTTTTTTTACTTAGTTTTATTACTGTCTCTTTAGGGGACAACTTGTGTTGACTGTCATGTGGTTAGGCACACACACTTTTATGTTAATTGTTTTGTTGTATCTCTTTTTGTTTTCTAGTTGTATCTGTGTATCCCTTGTATTACCTTTTATTTCTATTTATTTATTTATTCTTTTTTTATTCAGCTTTATTTTATTTCACTGTGGTACTTATATATCACTGTCTCTTTGGGGTTTTATTGCATGTAAAGCACTTTGTAAGCATTGTTTTTAGAAAAGCGCCATACAAATAAAGTATGGCACGGTTACAGTTACAGTTACATTATTATAGTTACATTTTAGTTACAAGAAAATATAGATATGTTGTATTAGCAGTGGTTTCTGGTTATACAAGCTGCTTCTACACCTCTGAAACGATGTCTGCCCCGCACCCTGCCACCAAACAACTGTGGTATCACCCGCTTGCACCCAGCACCTGCAGATCATTGACCTGAGCAGAATGAAGAGCAGTGTGAGTGATTATGCCTCCACTGACGTGCATTAGTCTAGTTCTAAAGAAATGGACAAGGGGTCAACAGGAATGGTGTTCTCATGGGAAAACGTCCCATAATCCATTTCTAATGGGCCTGTTAGGAGATGCACAAAGCTGAACGGATGGCAGAGAGGTGGGGAGAGGGAGGGGGGGAGGGGGGGGAGTGGGGTTCAGGTAATGCATTTCCATAATGGCATTAAGTCCATAGGGAGCAGAGGGAGCTCATTACATAACGTGACTAGAAGAGGAGAGAGGAGCGGTACACTTTATCCCCGTTCCTCCTACCCCATATAGGAAATGGATCCTCAAGGAGACACTGTGACCTTGACACAAATGTGACGCATGCAGTGAAGAAAGGCCCACACAAAGACACAGATGCAGCAAACCCATGTAATAACACAATGACCCAATGGATCCAGTAATAACGGACAGATTATGGGATTTCATAAGGGATTGTATGTGTCTGAATACTGATCATGGTGTCGTTTTCTTTTATGGTATGCTCAGAGTAATTATGTCTAGTGGATGCAAGGTCCAAGTTTTTTTTAGATAATTTATAAGGAGCCCTGACCCGCTCATCTTTTACGGATCGTCACGGTGCGGTGAAAGAGAGAGAGTAGAGAAGAGAAGAGAAAGAGGAAGAGCAAAGAATAGGTGCCAAGAACTAAGTATAAATTGACTCCGGGGGGTTCATGCATTACTAAGTTAACAGATCTATAATGCATGGAGAATAAACACTGCGCATTGAGAAGAGTTGCTTAGAAGAAAACAGTGTGATTACAAATTTTCCAAAACAAAAATATGATGTGGAAAAGTAGCTCTATGTTCTGTTTTTTGTTTGCGCTGCTGCTCTCCGTATTATTTTTTTTAGCAGTGAAGAAAATGCATTAAGTCATTTAAGTTATCATAGAAAAACTGTAACACGGAATAATTCTAAAATAAATCATTATATTCCTTGAAAGGAATAGTTTTCCAAGCATTAGAATTGATGTGTATATTTTACTAGTTTATTCATTGTACTGAGAACAGTTTGTCAGTCTGGAAATCTTATCAGCCAACAGCATCCTTTTTTTCACTCAAGTTAATTGATAATGAAAGTATTCATTGCTTGTTTCAAGACAGTAAATAAGTGTGCTAACAGAGATGTAATTCTTCCTAAGGGAAATAGGCAATAAATGCCTTTCATAACAGGAACATAAATGTCAGCGATCATAAAGTGTAGTGATTGGTTTCCTCACTTTCCTCAGCTCACATTTAACATTTTTGTGACTCATTGATTTCTGTGATCTCCAGGATTCACTGGGCAGGCACAGAGACGGCCACCCAGTGGTGCGGCTACATGAGCGGTGCAGTGCAGGCCGGGCTGCGAGCCGCTCTGGAGGTCCTGGCTGAACTGTGCCCTTTGACCCTGACCCAGGAGGAGCAGGAAGCAGTGCGACACAGTAACACGGCCAAGTTCCCAGAGCAGCACACCACCTCTTCATCATCATCCAAGCTCTTATACCTACGCAGAGCGGTGGTGATAGCAACCCTTACAATAAGTGCTGCTCTCTTGCTGGCTCAGCGTAAAAATGAATTGCTCAGGGTCAAGACTTACTTGAGATATTTTGCAACTACCAAGTATAATATTTTCCAGGTGTGACTGAAACCTGTAAAACAAGTGAACGTTTTACCTAAGTAGTGTTGATTTAGACAAAAGAACAGTTATGTCTCTTTTTCCAAAGGGCCTCTGTGGGAAGTTGGCTCTGCCTACTGATATCAGATTTTATTGGCTCGAGACACATACTGTACAGTCCATCTAACAAAGTTATAAAGTTACAATTAATTAGATTAAATTACATTATATTATTGCATTATAATGTAATATATTAGTTCAAATTATGGCATTACTTGCTCTGCTGCCGGTCCCTCTTGTATTTCTATGTATTTTTCTTTCTTTCTTTCTTTCTTTCTTTCTTTCTTTCTTTCTTTCTTTCTTTCTTTCTTTCTTTCTTTCTACTGCCTTCCAATGCGTGAAAATGCACAATACTTGGCACAAAGCTCCAGTCCCATGCCAAACGACATTCACTAGTCTGGGGCAAATAGTCCAGATGGTTCTACAGCAGCGGTCTAAAGTTTAAAACGTCTAAAAAAATCATAAAAAATCAACAATAGTTGCTACAGCTCTGCCATTTTCTGAGGCTATTGGCCCAAATGAGAGAAAACTGTACATTGGTATCTATACTTAATTATTACCTATTAACCTCTGTTTTTATTCAAAAACTGTTAAACTAATTAAGTCTAATCCTAACCCTAACTACGCCCATATACTTTTCAGAAATTATGTGAAAATCGCTACAGGGCAACATGCACAAATATAAATTATTGTGAGGTTTGACTGACTGTAAATGGTACTGTAAACAGCCACTGTAAATTGCTGCTTACTCGATGTCTAATCTTCATGTAAAAAAAGATAAAATATTCTGTTGTCTTCATAGATGAAACTCACAAGATTTCTCAAAAACGTAATTAAAAAAAATTATTTGAATTCTGCCCTTAGGGAAACCATTGTAGTCAGTGGAAAATAGAACATCTTTAAACATCAGTTTTTCGCTTATGGAGCATTCAATCCTTGTTAATCTGTAATCCTTGTAATTTTATCTTGAAATCTGCCTTTATATGGATGGACAGTGGATGGAGTTTGAGTCCTGTGATGCTGAGTGAACATGCTCATGCCTACTCAGGCAATGTGCTGTGTGATCAAACACATAGGTTTTTTATAATTACACCATAATTGTGTTGTGGTATAGCATTATGAAATTAATGACTATTATAGATTGAACTGATGTGCTTAAAAGAAAAAATGATAGTTTCACAACATTCTAATCGAACAAAATGCTCTTATTCTCTTATCTCAATAGTGCTTGATTCTCTGATTTATTAATGCAAAACATTTTTTTTAATCATTCCAAGAGCCCTTTTTACAAAAAATGCATGTAAAAAGAATCCATTTCTATTCAAGCCCTTTGAAGCCTTTGTCCAATCTTATTTGCAAATTATATTAATGATATTAAATGGACAGAGATCTAAATCAAGCTCAGCTTCATTCCATTAGAAAAATAAAACCTCCTGAAGGGAGAGACAAGGGGACCATGGTATTCCTGATTGAATGGACAGGCTCTCTGTTCTTTGAATTTATCCTAGATTTTATCATGTGCTCATTTCAAATTATATGATGAAAAAAGAAAATCATGTCTCTAGCAGTAGATAATGCTCATACAATAGGAAAAACATTCCATGTTATTTGCAATCTTAAAAATAAAAATATTGAAATAAGTGTCACCAAGATTGTAAGGGCTTCATTGACACCATGTTACGCTCAAAACAGTGTGCATTGTGAAAATGGTGCTGTCATACTGCCTTGTATTGTTTCCCAAAGAGCAGCAAAACCTGCTCGAGAAGCTTGGAGCAGAGCCCAGGAAATGCCAGGCTCACAAACACACATATTCACCCCCCCCCCACACACACACACCCACACACACACACACACACACACACACACACACACACACATATGCATGCATGCACGTTTGTGCACACACCAAAACACCCACAGACATTCGAATGAGTGTAAGATGGATGAACCGGTCATACAATGATAACGTCCCAGAGAAAGTGATTTAATCGCTATCACTTGATTGCACAGTTGATCGAAAGGCTTTTTGTCAGTCCCCATTTCTCTCCTAGAGAGTATCTCACACACCCACTGTTTGTTGGACAGCAGTCTGTGACTCCATTGGTGCCACGGCTTGTTATTTGTCTTTGTTATCACTAGCTTGCACTGGATCAACTGCTTGTTCTCCCTGGTTTCATTTAAGCCAGTCCTGATTGAATCAGGCCAGCAGTCCAGCATCTCTTTATATGTGTCAGTTTTTGGCGCCATTTGGTCACTGATTTGGTCATTTGGGAGGTCAGTCACAAGAGTAATGGCTCTTTTGTGGCTTTGAGTTTCTCACTGCACTTCATGTTACACACAAAATATCCACTTCTTTCGTCCCGCCTGACCCCATTGAGAGGCAGAGCAAAGCGGATGGGTGTGCTATTTCAGCGTCTGTGCTGCGCGGTGGTTCCTTCTTACGGTATATGTCATCGCCAGCTTAAGGCATGCATGTGGTAATGTACCATCTGGGGGATTGGCAGCTTGCCTTGTCAGCTGCTGTTTTGCGGTCGTTCAATGCAATCCGGTTCTTGGATTCTATGCAGGATGCATCATCATTGTGAAGTGATGAGCATTCCTTTGAAGAGTTTTTCTAAAACACGCCGTCAAGTCTAGTGTACTATTGTGTCGGTGAATAATAACATCAAAGATGTCATAAACCCTCTTCTCACACATGGTGCATTTTTTTCAGGCCCAAAATCGACATTCACAATTGCAGACCAAATGGTACAACCGGGGGCCAACTGGAGGAGGGGTAAGTGGCGCTGGCCCTTGTTAATACAAATGATGAAAAACGTCCCTGATATTTACCTCCGCCAAGGAGGTTATGTTTTTGGTGCCGTTTGTTTGTCTGTTAGCACGATTACGGAAAGACTACTGGGCCAATTTTCATGAAATTTCATGGAAGGGTGTAGCACTCAGACTCATGAAATTTGCATATCATAGCAGACTGGACTATTGGCCTTGGTGTAGGTTTGCGCTCTCCGAGTGCTCTTCTAGTTTGTTTGTTTGTCTGTTAGCAGGATTACGGAAAAACTACTGGCCCGATTTTCATGAAACTTCGTGGAAGGGTTTAGCATGGGCCAAGGAAGAACCCATTACATGTTGGAGCAGATCTGGATTCGACTCACGAACAAGCAATAATAGCACGAACCTTGGCGGAGGTCTGCGCTCTCCGAGTGCCCTTCTAGTTTATGGATAAATTCAAAGAAAACATATATCTATATCTCAGAAATCAGTTTTTGAACCCTGCGTGCCAATGTGCAGATGCCTGCATTCCCTTATAATACAAAGTCATCACATAATATAGAGAAAAAATGCATAGTTTCCTTCTACTTCTTAATTCTATACTATGGTCATGAAGGTGAAAAACAGTTACAAATGAGTAAACCACTGACAATGAGAGAGACAAGGGGAACAGACATTCCTTTCACTGGCTCACATTGTATTTATTTATTTATTTTTACTTATTATTCTAGAACCTATGTTGTTGGCTGTGGATGTTTCTTTGCTGAGGTTGTTCTGTTTTGTTGCTGTTTTGTTCCCTGTGTCTTTTTTTAATTGCACTGCTCAGGAGTAGCGCTCCTAATTTTGTTGAATTCTGTACAATGATAATAAAGGCTTTCTATTCTATTCTATTCTATTCTATTCTATGCTCACTCCACAGAGCACAGCACACTGTGTGTGTGTGTGTGTGTGTGTGTGTGTGTGTGCGTGTGTGTGTGTGTGTGTGTGTGTGTGTGTAAATAAACTGAACAAAACTAATTGATAGGATGAGAAACAGATGAGGACAAACGGCATGTATCCACTCTCCCTTTCTCTGGTGCTTTTTCAATTTCAAGTTCAAGTTCAACTATTTCTATAGCCATTTATCACACGCATCTCTCAAAGGACTTTACAGAGAATGTAAAGTCTAAGCCTAACTAGATCTAACTGATCAATAATGAACCATAGAACAGAATGATGAAGGATAAAAATAAGGATGCAGAACAAAGCACAAGACAAACAAAAACAGATTTTAGTTAGACATAACAGCCTACCTATCCTACATAGCCTAACCTACCGACACCACCAGCCTTAGAACCTCGAAGCACACAAGGAAAAACTTGTAAACTTGTAAACTGACGTGAGAAAAACAGATGAGGCAGATAGAGGCAACATGCGGCAGAGAGATGGGGCCGCGATCAGCGCTAATATCCACAGAAACAAGTGCAGCGCTCGTGATTCACATCCAGGTGGAAACAGCAGCAGAGATGGGACTCAGGGAACAGGCTCTCTGCAGCATGTAGCTGTGTCACTGTGCATTTGTTTGAGTGAGCGTTCCACGTTGATGGTTCCCGCGCTGGTAGGTTAGTGGAAGTGGATCTTTGACGATAGCGCCCTCCTCAGATTGCCCCCTTGCTGGTTACTATGTGACTTTGTGACAGCGCTGGGGTAGAAATTACCGTAGCCTCAGTGGCCTAGTAAAGAACTGCTTTATAGTTTGCCTTTAAGTGGAATACCACTAAATTTAAGCATCCTTACTATTCCAAGGAGAGTCCAATCAATATTTGTGAACATGAACAAAGGCAAAAAAACACATGAACTAAAACTTGAACCTATTGCATTAAAGGATACCGCTGGTGTTTTTAAATACATTTCTTATCGTCAACAAATCCTATGAAAATAACAAAATCAACAATGCGTTTGCTAACCCTACTCCCGTTACTTTCCGACTTCCCACGTTCCCTTTTTAGCCTTCAACCCGGAAGTCATTGGCTCCAATTGTAAGCTAAAAACCTTGAAATACAGCTCACATAGTTTCGCTAACTGTTACCATGAAAAGTCAGATCAAATTCAAATGGGAACAAATTCTTCATTACAACGGGGACTATTTTCAGTGCTACAGAACTACTTTCCTGAGATGGAAAACGAGTTTACGGTCAGCTTATTAAGTTGTTTGAGGAAAAAGTCGGCCGGTCCGGTGCATTGCGATGATGAAATATGTTGCCCAGAGCAACGGCATGGCTCTGTGACGTGATTTTAATAGTTTTTTTAATACAATGGAGTTCTATGGCTACTGGGACATGGCTTTATTGGGCATCGGCTACATGGACGAGACTTGTTAGCAAAATAAATTCATTACTGATTTTGTTATTTTTATAGGATTTGACCAGCCTTATTCTTTTCATACGATATCTTTGCTACTGTATACGTTATGTTGACTTACCGTGGCTTCTAATGGTATGTTACAGCAATGGTACCGCATCATCAGGAAGATTTGTGTCTGCATGGTGCTGGTCTGAATTAATTGTTCCGAATGAACTGAATTTTAAAA
Source organism: Centroberyx affinis (assembly GCF_046629955.1). Classification (NCBI taxonomy): domain Eukaryota; kingdom Metazoa; phylum Chordata; class Actinopteri; order Beryciformes; family Berycidae; genus Centroberyx; species Centroberyx affinis. The sequence continues at coordinate 106,693 of NW_027280252.1, forward strand.
TGAGACTGAATCAGAATTAGCAGTTTGGGAACGGAAACAGTGAGCTTGTGTATTAGCAGCAAAGAAAGCGATGCTAGGCGCAGAACTGAGAGGATATACAGAGAAAATATCTTGTCGTTCGGTGTGAACCTTACATCTCTCCAGACCTTTTCAGACCACTTATCTTGTTGGACACCTTGCCCATTTCATGACATTTAACATTAGGCTACATACAGTATATCTAGCATCGTCCCTCTCCATATAGTGGAGAAAGTTTTAAGGCCTTACAGAAGCACCGATGCGTACAGATACTCTGCAGCTGGCTGGGTCACTGAGCCATTTACTGTACATTGCATCTGAAAATATTTCTGCCCAAAGAAAAGGAGAGAAGCTTTTTAATCAGATTTGTAAAGATCACATGCTAATGCTTCTACCACTCTAGTTAACATTAAACTGACATTAATGCCCAAACTAACATTAGCTGGCATGCTTGTGAAACAATAAGCACAATAAGACAGTAAAAATTATTAACATACATGCACAAACACACTTTTCACTGCATTTCACACTGCATTTTTGCAAACTGTGGGGAATTGCATATAAATCAGTTTTGACAGTGTGTGTGTGTGTGTGTGAGACATTTAAACAGTGTGAAATGTATTCTACCTTGCTGGAACAAAAAGGTGCTACTAAAATTCCCCCACTTCAGGCCAAGTACTCTGCGGCTCCAACTTTGGACTGGTGCTTGAGTTTGAGGCATTTAGTGCACATTTAGTGCACTACAATACAATGAGTTTTGGTATTTTGTACTGTGCATGACCTGTTGTTTGGAATAAGATACTTGACACAAATGCATGTTTTAGTTATTATTTGGGCAGCCTTAGATTAAGAATGGTTTTCTCTCTCTATTCTGTAGGTGGTGGACCAAGTCCCACTATCTCCTTTAGTTATGTAATTGATCAATCCTGATGTGGACCTACATGATTGCGACACAGTTATCGGTTAAATTATAATTTCACTAACGTTACTTAAATTCCACAAGGTAATAACGTTACCGTTGAAGTCTGTAGTGCAGCAGAAGACGTGTTATCAGGTTACTGTGTATACCGTTACTAACACAGGCGAGTAAATTGTGGAATTTTAAGTTTCACTTTCGTCTGCACAGCGGGGCTCTGGCAGATTGAGTAGGGGAGAGCGGGGCAAGTTGTCACATTGGTCAAAGTCAAAACACTATAACATAAAAACAATTTGTAGCCTATACATGACAGTAAATTATGAAAATCTTAGAGTGTTTCTTCTCGTTTCAGGCACCAAATAATTATACATTGTGACACATACAAGCAAGGGTCAGCTATAACCTGATAATAATTTTTAATGTTTTAGTGAAGCTCTGTGCTCAGGGTGTTTTAACACTTCTGTTTCATTCTGCCCAGTGTCTTGAGCCTTTCCAAAGGTCAGTGAAATCAAATTGCAATGTTTCAGATCAAAGGATTGCCTTCTGTCACGGAGTACATACTGTACATCCATTCGTATTTTACTTAAATTCCTAAATAATGCTTTCTCTCTTGAATTTTAGAGAAATGGTGTAAATGTTGAGCCATCACTCTGATTACATGGTCTTGACTCGCATTGGTCTGGTCTCGGGCTTGACTCTGTCTCGCCCCCCTTCGGTCTTGGTCTTGACTCGGTCTCGCCCCCCTCAAAGTCTTGGTCTTGACTCGGACTTGATATGCTCTGGTCTTGGTCTAGACTCGGTCTCGGTTTAGGTGGTCTCGACTACAACACTACTGTGTGGCTCAAAGAAATGAATGTTTGAATGTAAGTGCTTTCTTTGTTGCAGTAGTTCAATTCAGTACAATTTGTGTTTATTGTTGACATAAATACAATGTATTGACTTTGAAAGATTGCATTTCGTTTTTTGAATAAGTGTTTTGAATTGTCTGCAAACTTTGTCTTTGTTGTCTCATTCCTCTGAACGTTTAATCTTTCAACTTCCATTGTTCCATTGATCAATAGAATTCTCCTCAATTCATTCATGATGGCCCATTGTCTATTAGCAGCCTTTTCTGCCTCAAGTGAGATGCCAGATGTGTTTTTACCATTATAAAAAAGAGCAATGATCAGTCAAAAATTGCCAGACTACAACTGCAGTTCTTGACTTTATTTTATACTAAAAGAATGCTGCACTTATGCAAATTCACTTTATCAGTGCATCAGTTTAAAAATACATGGTGAAAATATTGAAAATTATGTTTATTGTGCAAAAGTGGTCCAAACAAACTTTGTGGACTGGAGACTGGGCTGGGATGACACTGTCCTGGGCTGGTACTGGGGATATGGAGACTCTACACGGTTCAGTTTGTATCACAAATTAAAAACAGTAGTTTTGAAAAACATTATATTGAGTTATGTACAGTAACACAATCATGAAATCATAACACTCCAAAATACTGGATAAGAAGTGTATGGCTCTTATACACAGACTATACAAACTGATGAAAACACAGATTATTAGGCAGTAATTCTGTGAAACTATGTGGCATTCGGCTACACACATATGTTGGCTCTATCTGGATCATAGTTACGGCACTGAAAATGTCAGCATTGCTTTTTCCATGTTGATATTAGCCTCTAACCTATTCAACCAACTTAACCCAGTAGGAAAAGATCAAATTAGCTGCTTAACCTATCTGCATCATCATGAGAGAAGCCCAGCAGCCTGCAGGCTGCATGAGGCCAGAATGATGATAGACGTTTCTGGTCTAGTCATCTGGAACTTAAAATAAAAAATATTTAATATAAAGCACTCCAGACAAATAGGGAACAGTCAGACAACATCACATGCATGTAACCATAACATACTCCATTTCTGACTTATCTGCCACTCTAACTGTGCCTCCCAGTTCAAGAAAAGCTCATATACTTACAGCTTGCAAGTCAGAGTTGAACAGAGTTGCTCTCTTGTTTAAAAAAAAAATATATACTGTATATATATACAGTATATATACCAGTTTTTTGGGCATTTCGCCTTTATTTTGGATAGTTGACAGTAGAGAAAGACAGGAAAGATTAGGAGAGAGGCGGCGGTGACATGCGACAAGGGTCCCAGGGTTAGGGTTGCATAGAACGAGCCTTGGTCCACTGAGCCACCAGGAGTGAGTAATAAAATATTGCACTTGAGTTATCAGAATAATCAGCATCAGTTGAGTTGTCAGGGTAATCCCCTCGGCACTTCAACAAGGGCAGGTTAAAACCACTAACAGGATGCTGTTTTTGCAAGTTTATTTAATCCATTTTTTTTTTTTTTTTTTAAATGCTACCAGAGAGAAGAGCACTTGAGAAGTGACAAACATACCAGGTTCAGGGTTTCAACATGATCAGAAAAGCACAGATGTTTTAGTTGAACTGTAGTGCACTGAAGTGCTGGATATTGAGTTGCTCCAGATTCTATGCCAACAGCAAATTACAAAATTTGATGAAAAACATGATTTCATGTTGGAAAAAGTTATGCATTTTTGAAGGTTAAAGGTTTATATTTCATACTGTTGCAGGCTACTGCATGAGCCTTTAGATATTATTAATAACTGTTGTGTCGACAGTTGTTAACCAACTGCAACACACTGAGCATCAGATGCAGCCACTGAAGTGGAGGTAGTGTCTGTATTTGTTCAACCAATTTGTATTTGTATTTGAATAAAACCGGAAGTGGATCTGGCTTAAATGAGAAGTGGGTATGGCTTAAAGGGAAGCATTAAAAATCTCCCACATTTTTAGCTTTTTTACCACTTGTAGAAATAATAATACAAAGGAGAAAAAAAAGAGATAAAGTTATTGTGCAGGAGAGGTCAGAAGCCATAGGTTTACAAGGAGGACTCTCTTGTAGCTAATCCAAACAATAATTCATTCATTCATTCAAACTTTATTTCAGACCAGGGTCCAGATAAAAAAGATCAAACAGGACATAACATACAATGAGTTACATACAAAGGATCAATAAAAGATCATGGTTTAAAATATATGGCCTCACTAATGCAGTAGTAATCAAAATAATAAGACTATTCCTGGAGCAAACATAAACTGTACAAGCAAGCAGCTCTCTCTTTTTCCCTCTCTATTGCAGCTGTGTGTGTGTGTGTGTGTGTGTGTGTGTGTGTGTGACAGACTGACTGACTGGGGAACAGAAACAATCTCTTCTGACTTCAATGAGAAAAGACAGTCAAGGTATATGTTTTCTCCACAATTATAGCCATACTATTAAAACATCCTAATAGTATTGAAATAAGTCAGAAGGAGCAAATATTTATTTAAAAAGCATTATTAGTCCTTTGCTAAATATGGAATTGGGATTTAGGAACATCACTATAGTCTACTGTAGTCTATTTCATTTTATAGGCTTCCCCAGTTGTTCATTCAGGGTTTATTTCTGTGTCCAATTTTATTCTCCCAGTGCTTCTCTTAGGACATATAACCTGTCAGTTTCAATATGCCTCTTATTTTATTATTGCTATGCAGACTATACACAGCTGTATGGCTCCTTAAACCCTAATGAATTTAGCAGATTAGCAATTCGACAAGATTGAATGCCATTAAGACCTGGATGGCACAGAATTGTATCCAACTAAATTCTGATAAAACAGATTTTTGTCACAGGCCTCAACCATTTATCAAAAGACACACAATCACACATTCCTTTGTCTCCTAATATGAAATCCTCCTACAAAAACCTCCAAAAAACAAACCTGATCTTTGACTCAAGCCTCAAGTTTGACAAACAAATCAACCTAATAGTGAAAGCTTTTCCAGTTTAGGACCATTTCCAAAATTAAAACCTTTCTCTCTGTCCAAGTTCCCTCACAAAGTCATCTACGCCGTCATCTCCTCTCTGCCTGGACTGTTGTAACTCCTTTTACTCTGTCATTAGTCACCGGTTCCCGTCCCGCCTACAGCTAGTTCACAACGAACAGAGACTGCGTCACCCCCTGTACTTGCTTCCCTTTATTGGCTCCCAGCTCACTCCAGAACTGACTGGAGTGAGCTGACTTCAAGATTCTGTTGCTTATTTTTTTAGGCTTTGAATGGGCTGGCTCCTGCTTACTTATCCAACCTCCTCTGCCCCTCCTCCACCCCTAGGACCTCGTAGCTGCTCCTCGGTCTAGGCTGAGGCTTAAGCCAGATCGGTCGTTTGAGGTTGCAGCCCCTAGACTGTGGCACAGCCTCCCACACTGCATCTATACTTTTAGAAACTGTCTCAACACCCGTCCTTACTCTTCAGCCTCTGAGTCTGCATGACATGCCTGCAAATATATCTGTGTGCGTTTCTATTCTTGTTTTTGCACTTTAATACTTGTACAGCACTTTGGTAAACCTTGGTTGTTTTTAAAAATGTGCTTTATAAAAATACTTGACTTTGTATTCATCTATGCAGAATAAATAATGTACAGTGGTTTTATAGAAGTTTCCATTTATTTTTCATGCATATTTTATTAATCTGAACATCAGTCTCCCCGACGACTTTCAGTCCCGATGTTAATATAAAAAACATTTGAATTCACTTGGCCTGCTATGGAGAAATGCTCTAGAGAGTCATAACCTTGGACAGCGACGTGACTATCACAGCACACACACACACACACACACACACACACACACACACACACACGGTAACATTGACCACACACAAAAAAGGAAAACATGGCAAAACAGCAACAATTCCTGCTTTAATTCCCTTGAACTTTAAAAAGTCGACAATAATGTGAATGGATGTAAAAAGGTGTTTAAAGATCACTATGTGTGAAGGAAAAAATAGAAGAAAAAAGGCACTCTCCTCTGTATAAAGATAAAAAGCCCATATTAACCATGGCTATTTAATGTTAAAATCTAAAAAAAAATGCACCACAATGAAGATAACTATGTGATGACAGTGATACTACTACTACTACCTACTAACTAACTACCTACTGATGACAGGCGATCCCATTGCCTTAACCATCACAGGCTCAATATTTCTGCCACATTAAAAAAATAACCCAGCAAAAAGACCCAAAACCAGCAGACCCAGTAACTGGGCCATTAATATACTCAACCAGCAACTAATATGTTAAATAAGTTACGACTGTACTTACCACTACTGTCAGATTGTTAATAATATACACAGAAAATAAGTGGGGATATGCCAGCATACAGAACGTTGCCAGTAGAACAAGTGCATATATGTGTGTATACCAACATGATCTAATAAAATTTCATGAAATGAGCAAGAATTATGTTAAAATTACGTTCCTCCACCACAAATTGTATTCTGTGATAATGACACAAATTTGACACAAATTGACATTTTCGGCTAAAGGTTAACAGTTAGGTTTAGGCAACTAAAACAACTTTGTTTAAAGTGATGTTGAACTTTGGCAGTACCTTGGGTTGTGTAGCTTCCTGGCCATGATATAACCCCAAAATCCTTGATTCTGTTATCTGTTGCTCCGGGGCTCCAGTAGAGACGATTGGAGAATTGTGCTTGTCTCTCTCTCCATTCACTGTCATGTTACTCGGCTGGGACAGACAGACAGCAGACCACAGTAACTGTTGCCAAGAGACGGTTTATTCACACAGCCACACACACAAAACAGCCTGCCAACAGCGGGAAACTTAAATGACTGCTCGTACAGCTCAGTCCAAAGGTTAACTGGGGCTTGTCGTCTCTTTCTGTGGCTGGTGGCTGGTGGCTGGTGGCGTGGTCCCAGCCTCACTGCAGAGAGGAGCACAAATAGGTGAGTGATTAAGCTTAACTCTCTACAGGTGTGTCTGCCGACCAGTGAACCGCTCCTGCTCTCCCCTCGCAGGCCGCGATAAACCCCGCTGCCACACCGACACTGAAGGCAAGCGCATTCGCTCATCCACCACCCCGACCACAACACCCTCATTTTCCACCGTGCTATTTCAATGTCAGACTACTGTTTCGTTTCAAACAATTTCGTGCTGAGAACGCGTAATTCCCTCACTTTTCGTGCACAGTATTTGCAGTTTAAGTCTTTGTGCTTATTTCATGAAATTTCGGGAGAAATTTCTTTGGTTCTTATGTGAAGAGAGCGAAACTCGGTGGAAATCTGGAATTACCTAAAAAGTCTTTTAGTAGGTCCAGCTACCAAAATGTCCAGCACCACACTGTGCATCAAAATAGCCTGAACTGAGCCTCTGCTGAGAGTCAAAGGAGAAACTTTTACTCAGCAGTAGTGCACAGAACCAATGTTCGCGAATAAAGGCAAAAGTGGACGATGGTGTCAGTTCACAGCCACGATTCTGTTCTTCCACATCATGTTGTTCGTTGCAGCCATAGGTATATATCTATTGCAAATAAAAAAAATACATTGCTTCTGGTGAGACAACGTATGCAGTTGTTGCACCACCAGCAACAACTTTTCTGGATTGTTTTTTTTTTTGATGGGGATCAAGCTATGATTTGGCTCTCAGGGGGGTCTTTAAAGATAGAACTTGGAGAGGTCGGGGTCTTATGTCCGGGAGTCAATGCGATACACACAAAAATTAAATACCGACTACAAATGTGTGAAACAAATACGCCTTGTACTATGTAACTGCTGTATGTCTAAATTGAGGAGTAGGTTGATGTGTGTATTACTGAATATCATCGTTGTCACTGTATGCCCCCACCAACTGAGTCAGTAGTCAACACACGCACTCACTGACACATCTCTCTCTCTCTCTCTCTCTCTCCCTCTCTCACTCACGCACACACACAGACACTCAGACAGTATGCATCTGATCAGAAAGCAATTTAGTCAATGTCAACAGTAATCAATATAAAACTATGCAGCAATATGACAATAACATCCTCCACCAAATCACACGTGCACACACAACTGCCCTGCACTGATAACCTAATATTTGACAGTCAGCGCACTGTTATTCCACACTCCTACTTCAACCTGCAGCGACTTACGTATGTGGCTTGATGAAGAAGTGCAGCCACTAGTAGTAGAGATGTCTCACCATCAATTGGACACCAATAATAATTTAAAAATATTTTAATTTTATATAAATGATATATTTAAAATGTTGGAGGTTTTTGCAATTGTTAGAGACCCCCTCAAATGTATACTTTCACGGTTTCCAGGGGAGCGCAGGTCTCTTTCAGGGGAGTCCAGTTCCCCCTGGCTCCCCCGCATTTCAAACCATGATGGACATGGCATGAATACTGGCGGGAGCAGGCGGTCCTGAGGGAGTTCAGTGACACAGAGTGGAGAGAGAACTTTAGAATGGAGCCATGTGAGCTACTGCACCCAGTGTGCACCCAGGATGTCACTGCTCCAGCTTCTGCACCCGTGATGATTTGTACAAACTCAGAAGCTGTGTGGAATACTGAGTTATCAACCGAAAGGGAAGGCATACAGTACATACATTGTGGATGACAGATATTGGTAAGAATCACCCCTTAATCTAGCCCAGTACAGACTCTGACTTGCTTGCATTATTGCCTTAATCGCAACTAAAGCCACAATAGTAGCCAGCATCTGCACTAAAACGTTGCCTGCGTAGGCGCCTGGTGCTGCCACCACAGCAAGGCCCTAAGTCTCTAGCCAGACTCTTCTCTTCTGTGGTTCCCCGGTGGTGGAACGAGTTGCCAAACTCCATTCGATCTGCAGAATCCCTCTCTATCCTTAAGAAAAGGCTAAAGACCCAGCTCTTTAGCGAATACCTCCTTTCATAAAAAAAAAAAAAAAAAATTTTGATGCACTCTATGCATTACCTCATAGCACTGCCTTGTAGCACTCCCTCGTAGCACCTATGTCCTGTTGGACCAGAACTTAGCTTGTTGCACTGTCTCGTAGCACCTTTGTCCTGTTGGACCAGAACTTAGCTCTATAGCACTTACTCTTGTTGTTCTCTCCTATCTAGAAACTTGCTTGTGTTGTATGCAAATCTCATGTGTAAGTCGCTTTGAATAAAAGCGTCTGCCAAATGTGAAATTGTAAATTGTAATTGTAATTGCAGAGGCACGAGACTCTGAGCACCATGCCCATGTCGATGCAAGTGATGTCATGGCGAGCCTCACAATTAACTGAATGGTTAATGTGAGCCTAAAATCCAACCCTCTTTTTCATAATCTGTGTGCAATTCATTATCTACTCCTGTACTACTCCTACTTGCACGCATACACTGACCCACATACACACACCTGCTCACACACACAAAGTCACATACACTCCAAAAAAAGGGGGCAACAAAATAAAAAAAACAAAAAGGGCACAGCAATGTTAATAACCCAATGAATTTCTGCAGATGAAGAACCAATCAGATCCACCTTAAATCTAAATAAATGAAATAAAAAAAACAAGGGAAAGAAAGTTCCACAGCACACCCACATTTCACTTAAGTAAGTAGTCAAAGTAGTCAAAGTAATAACTAAGGGCGCTCAACCCCTACAGTGCTGCATTATAAATATTTACTACTACACTGTATCTAATTGGACTGGTAAACTGATAGAAAGAGCCTAAAGTGAATCCATGTGTCTTCCCCTCCTCAGGACGTAACCAGCAATTAACAACAAAATACAAGCTTTACATGCATGGACATTGCACATTATAACAGCGCAATACATAAAGACATGGGGGGGATGAGGGGGAGTAGCAGCACTCAAGCAGGTTTCCCCCCTTAATAATTATTACTTGTATACATGTGGGTTTATTATTGGCTTACCTTTTCATTTCTCTCTGCAGTGCCGCCAAAATTTTGCACCAAACACTTTCTCCTCCTTTTCCACTATCGTCCTCTAGCCTCAAGTTGTATAACATTGTACATTTCAAAATACTAAAATACTAGGAGCTGAGTTTGTTTTTTCATTATAATGGAAGAATAAATTATTATCAACCCATTTAATCCACCCATGGTGTATCTGCGGTAATGTCATGAAGACGACAAATCTCGGGAGTTAAGGAGACAGCTTGTTAAGCAGACAGCTTGTTAAGGAGACAGCTTGTTAGTCAGCAATGTTTCCAGTTCATTCCACAATATCTGTATTTTATTACAATGGATACAAATCAACAACCAAATTCTTGACTGGGCCAATTGGAAAACATTAGGCATAAATAACACTCATTTGTGTGTCTTTTTCACACCTCGCTAGACAAACTACTTTTCGATATTTTCAACTTAAGAGCCATGCAACTTCCTTCTTACTTTGCCAGAAACGGCCTAGCTAAATTAGGCTTCTATTGGGATAATAGAAATTGAATAGGGATCATTGATATTATTATTCTTTTAAACAAGGTTACTTTACTTTTTAGCTGCTTTACTTTGATAGCTGCTACAGCAGGTATCAAAGCTATATCACAGTTGCTTCTGAAGAGGCTGAAGAGGCCATGTGAGACTGGATGAATGCTGAAGGACAGGAGGTGCTTTCGATGCCGCAGCCTCAGAATCAACCATGGAGCCATGAAAGGCAGACGAAACTGCAATAACAACACCTAACCTTCCATGGCAACGTTTGCTAATCCTTGGCGAGATATGAGAGGGAGAGAGAGCGAGAGAGAGAGAGAGAGAGAGTATCCCTGGTGTCTCAAGGAGAACCCAGGAGCAGCTGGTTGAAGCAGACGATCCGGTGAATGCCACTCATGCTGCGGACTGCTAAAGCGATGATGTGATTGTTTTGAAATAACTGGCGCTTACATAATGAGTAGCCATTTGTTTGATGATGTACTTTGGTATTTTCAGTCTCTGGCTCTGATTTCTCTTGATCAGTCTGTGACTAATTGTTCAGACCGTTATTAAAGCGAAAGCCACGCAGTGACTTGGAGTAATATAATGAGTATTCAACAAACGAAAAAGTTAGATAATCTGTGAGGTTGTGAGTGATCGGGACTCACTCCTGAAGAGGCATTTGCATTCCTGTTTTAAAGCCGCGGTTGAATGAAACTTCCATTTGATCACGTGCGAGTCAAATCAGATCACGCACTTTGTTTAAAAAGATGAGTCAGCCATCACTATGTTATCCACAGCCATTAATGTGATATTTGTTTGAGGCGAGGACCGGAACGAGGAGGAACACAGGAGCGAAAAGAGTTGAAATGCAACGTGCACTTTTTCTTTTACATGTCAATCAGGAAAACCTCCCAAGGGTTGTGAAAAAATAGAGATTGGGCAATATGTATCAAGGATAACAAGTTTTTTTGCTAATTATGTATGCTATTTCCTCTAGTTTTTGCACTCTGCTCTGTGTTGAAAAATACTCAAAGCAAAAGCTGGTCCTCTGTATTTCAACATTATTACTGGTTCTACGTTACGTTTTTGTTGTTCTTTAGTAAGTCTGAATAATCTTTTATCACAAAGGGGAGGACAAAAAAACAAATACTTTTCAGATTTCAGATTTTATTTCAACTTACTTATGTGGCTTGGAAACTAGTGCTTTTACAGTGGGTTTCAATGTAATGTGCCACAATATCCCTGACCACCTGCTTAGATGGTTTGGCCAATCTGATTACTATTCATCCTCATCCTCCTGCATCTCACACACACACACACACACACACACACACACACACACACACACACACACACACACAGACACAGTCACAGACACACACACACACACACACACACACACACACACACACAAAGAGAGGTGAACTTAATGGCACATTATAATTTGAAGAAGATAATTGCTAGACCCAAGTTCTATTTAACATTATTAATTATTTACCGTTATTATTTAAAATTGTACACACAGCTGGATTCAATTTTAGCACTTTGATTGCATTCAAGGTTGCTGAAAACTTTAGCCAACCGTTTCAGCCATTTTTCATGGTGAAAACATGGAAATTCAACTTTCAAAGTTTTTCTGTACAATAACTTTCAACTCCCAATTGACCAAACATCATGAAGAGCCCACAAACCCAATAGATCATACCGTGAGGGACAGAGCCGAGCCACTGCTGGGCAGGTAAACAACTCGCAGGGAAAAATGCTCGAGTGGATGAAGAAAAGGATCACTGTGAATCGATGCAGGAGTAGCCTCGCTTGGGGCTGTAATGATTAAAGATGGCTGACTTCCACACCTCTCTCAATCTTCAGCCTCTCTCTGACTGTGGTGACAATCAACAGTCAGAGAGGCACAGGTCATGGTACATTGAACCTATATGCCGCTATTTCTGGTCTTGAATCGCAACTTCAAGAAGAATAAATACAATTTGAATGGCAGTTCACTCTTGGGGTGAGATAGAAACTCACTAGTAGAGTCATTTTCTCCATCACTAATCTCCGGCAGGCAGTTTAAGAAGATGAAGATGAAGTGCTTTGTTCTAATCTTCAACTCAAATCTCTGTAGTTACCCTAAAGTAGTATTACTGTTGTTGTGTGTGTGTGTCTCACTCACCAGAATGTACCAGTGTGTTTGTATGTGTGACAGTTCAGTTGCTTACAAATGCCACGATGGTGAGTTGATAAATCACACATCAGTTTATTTTGCTTATAGCTGAACATGTTCTTCCCGGGGCCTTTCAGTGGAAGCGTTATGGACTGCCAACTGTTTGGACTTTGGTCAACATGGAGCCTGAACCACATGAATAATGCATAGTGGCTGCTCACAGGCATACAGCGCTGTCTGTGTTGCCATTGCACATGCAGTGCCAGAGATAGAGGTTGAGTTAGGAAGATCATAGAGGACGACAGGGGAATAAGACAGATAAACAGAGAGGGCGAAGGGACAGAGTAATACATAACGATATCAAGTGCAGAGATGTATGTATGAAAGAAAGACAAAAAGATATGCAAGAGAGACAGAGGATGCAGCTCAGAGATGGAGAGCGATGGGGAGAGATGTAACAGACTGACTAAAAGTATGAGAAATGAAGGCAAGAGAGCAAAGCCAGTGAGCTGTGGGCACCAAACAGAGAGGAAGAGAGATGTGTGAGGGCGGAATGTAGTAGTAGGAAGAGGGATAGGTAGAGAGGGGTGTGTGAAAACACCACAGGGAGCGTCGGGCAGATTGGCCATCTGGACCTCTGAGCTGACAGCTTGACATGTTCCAAGTGCAGCGAACATGGAGAAAATTCACGAAGTTGGCCCCCTCTTGAAATATGCAACGCATTACACAAGAAGCGTAATTAGAGGGTTGGTGGAGCAGACCAGCGCCCACAGTGAGTGTCACCATGAACAGAATGGTCGAACCGAGATCAATGTTCTGCTCTCTAAATTAATGAGGCTAATGTTGATGTGACAGCCTCATCATTGAAGATCTGTGGGGAATAAGACAGACTTCAAAAAGTCTGTATGGAGACAATGAACAGAATGTGTGCAACCTTATTACATTACCGTGGAGAAGGCGAGCACACACACACGCACACACACTCACACACACATACGCACACACACACAGTGAGAAAATGTTTCAGACATTCAAATACAAACCTTCAACACAAAAAATGATTAATGAATGTTTTAATTTGACCAATTCATATTGCTCACCAATAAAGTCATTTTTTTTTTTTTATTATAAAACAGACTGTTTAAAGTGAACAAAGAATACAGCTGATTACTAAATATCAATAAATTTAGGGGGAAAAGCAGAAATTTACAATAGAAAATTACTTTTTTCCAGTGTAGAAATCTAATAGGAGTGTTTGAAGATGAAACAAACAATTCACAACTCAATGCCCCTCAAATATAATTAAGAATTGATTACAGATGAAAGACACGAGCACGCGCAGAAATGCGCACGGCAACATTTGCAGTCTCTCTTCAGGGAAATAGTCTCGTCATTTGAGGAGGGTGGTGGTTGATAGAGAATGAATTCAACAAAAGTCATAAGATGTAAGCAGTGCTCAAAGTTATCTTTCAGACAAAATCTTCCTCTTGAAGACTGTCACTGCAAGATCACTTGTTCACAAAGACGTACACATTACACACATGAAAGCTGATTCAGCAACGGAGCACTGCTGGACATAAGAGAAGTTGAGGCTTTTTGATTTTTCACTGATTTTAAGAAAGAATCCTGGATCCACTACAGCCTCTTTAATTTTACAGAAATAGAGAAATGTGACAGAGAGTTCTCCCCAGACCCCAGATGTTTGGGAGAGGCAAAAGCCAAAAGATCCATTTGGCTATTTGGTATTTGGTGTTGAAAATGGTAGAAACACATATTCATAAAGTACAACATACTGTATAATTTCAGAAAATTACATTTTAACCTTGAGAGGAACTCTTCCCTTTTGCTTCTGATTGGCCCCTCTTTCCTCCAAATGAAACTAGGTAGTAGAGGTTTGACAGCAACAAAAAAAAGAAAAAAAGAAACAGAATCTCCACCAAATTTCATTGGCAGGAGTATGGGTTTCTTTTTTCAGGCAGCATTTCTCAGACTTCAAACACTCCTCCAGCTATTGACTTGATTTCCCCCCGAGGGAGCTGGATGAAATCAGATACTACTGAACTGACAGGTACACTGAAAACCAGTGACTCCTCTCATAATCCTTTGCTGCTCCAATGAGGGCATGTTTACACCATCGCGGTCTTTGATGAATCCTCCTTAAAAAATATCGAAAGATGAAAAGACGATGCTTTGCAGGGCATTAAAAGATGTCAACTCTTTAAATATACACAGCTTTGTTAGCAGAGCAGTCACAGCTACTTGTTCGGTGCATGTTCATTAATGATTCATTGCTCAGTTAACACTTTTTAAAGCCTCTTAAATTTGTACAGTCTTTTGTCTGCGGTTAAACAAAGCCATGTTCTCCAGGTGGAGACAAGAAGCCGATGTGGTTTGTAAGCTCCCATAGTTAGATACAACCATCCATTAGCTCCCAAGAGTCTTCCTCCAAGGTTCTGCCGCTCACCGTAAAACTTCATTTCCACAACGAACGGTGTGTCAGTGTTTACGTAATGATGAAGCAAGATGGAATGTAGCAAAGCTGACGACCAAAGACCACAGGCCAAATAACATTAGAAAATCTTAAGAAAAAAAAACAAAAAACAGTAGTATCTCTTCCTGTTTATCTTGGTCCAAGGTTGTCCTTGGATCACAGAGTACCATTTCACTGTATCCTTGGATGTAAAAGTTGTTACGGGAGTAGGGTCGGGCTGGGTCTCT
Organism: Centroberyx affinis; assembly: GCF_046629955.1. Classification (NCBI taxonomy): domain Eukaryota; kingdom Metazoa; phylum Chordata; class Actinopteri; order Beryciformes; family Berycidae; genus Centroberyx; species Centroberyx affinis. Next base: position 121,760 of record NW_027280252.1, read on the forward strand.
CTCTCTGTATCCCTGTTTTAGTGTGGTTTGCTGCACCATTCAAAGCAGTTCCTTTCTAGTTAGTGGATGGTAGGCACGTCTCCCAGCCAGGCACCTGGTAGCGGGCGTGGACACGTGTACTCATTCTGGAAGGGAAGAAAAGAGACAACAAAGTTAAAACCATTTGACAGCTGGTCCAGGCCAGTTACAGTGGTGGTGGTTACAATGTAAAGTTAATTACAGTGCCCAGTAATTTGATAACAGTACAATGGGATTGTGACAATGCCAGCAAAGCAAATTAGGGTAAGCAATTAAGCAGATGATGAAATTCCCTGTGCTTAGATGGCTCAGAAGGTTGAGGTAGAGTGGCTTCTCTAATGTCTAACAGAGTTTTTAAAATGAAAACCCAACACACAGAACACCCTTGCCAGTGTTCATTTTGAAAACGTTAATTAAAGTTGAGATGATTAAATCAAAACATACCATTTAGTTCAACTGAACTTGCTTACATTAACATTTTATCTCAGACAAATAGAGAGGTCTTTTAGAGAGTTAATGGTCATATTGTGCGTATTGTGTGCAATGATTGCTATCTCAATTACCCTCTAATGAGGCGCAGGTCTAGATCTAAGGTCCACATCTAAACAATAGCTGAAATACCGACCTATTCAATTGCTTTCCTTAACTAATTACATGATCCAACAAGCATGCAGGGTCACATATTTTTCACTTTTCATTATATTTGTTTTAAAATGTGCAGTAAGAACATGCCTTATGATGTTTTGTTTTGTTAAATACATTTTGTGCAGTTAATATGGTATTTCTTGGTTAACTTTGAAAGAATTAGCTTTCTTGAGCATGACAATCCCAGGGCCGTATGTTGTGAATCAATGGCACACGGTGCATGGCACAAAGCACAGTCAATGGTGCATGGCGTGGGCGCACAGGGCGTGGCGACTTAAGCTACCTACACATGTGCACCGGCAAAATCACTTTGTGCCAGCTGAGCCATTGCTGTCCTATGGAGAGAGCGCTGATGCCTAACCTTGCGCTGGCGCCACCTTGGGTGTTGCGCATATAGTTGGCATATAGTTTATGAAAGGATGTTTTTCAAATTGCCTGCTTTTCCATCTACCCGCCGTGCTTCTTGATGACGTAGCTTTGTGCTTTTTCCTCTTTGCTTTGCTTCAGCGTTCGGCTCTGCGCCTCATCTCACCGTGAGCAAAGAGCAAATTGGCAATCATGTGTAAAGGCCTCTGTGTTTGGTAATGTTTTGGCAATTTCGTGCGCCACAGTCACCTCTTTTCCTTCCCTTGAAATGCAGCGCATTACACAGTCCACCATGGTTTCACCACAAAAGCGTCTCCCAAGAGGAAACTGGGAGGTGCAGAATCTACATGAATATTCGGCACCTTAAATTAGCTTGAGAGGAGACACATTAAGCCACCGTGTTTCCCCGGTCCTAGAAGCAGAACTGTTCCTCAATGTAGGAAATGGTTCAGTGATATTTGGCAAACAACCAAACAGAAGTTGGTGACGAACTGCAGGGAAGGGAGCATCCACCAGCCAGTCCCTGACATCTATAAAGGATCCCGGTAATCCTTGACACTAAAATTGGACTGTGCTACTTGATCATCATTGGTAAAGTTCACAGTGAGTCACTAAAATACCAACGGACACAGGTGAGAAAAAAAACCTGTGTGCACCCAACGAAAATGCCACTTTGTCATGAAAATAGACCCTAGAGTCTAGTCCCAAAGGAACGCTAGATGGCTCTGATTTGTATGTGCCATTACTGCCATCCAAAATGCTGCTCTACAAAACACCTAGCAGGCACTTCATTTTGTCACAGTTTCCAAACGGCTGCTCCTTGGTGGCTCAAACTTTCAGTAAGCCTCCTTGGCCTTAGTATCATGGACACGTTCCAATAAAGTCTTCCGTTTTCACAAAACAGCTTTTGGGAGCTGGGAGCTACAGCTAATGCTACCACGCTGATGACGCCGACCATTCGGAGTAAAGGTTCCTCTGCAATATACCAAAACCTGTGAGATTAAGTAGAATCTTTCAGACAAAGTATAAACTGACTTTCTGTCATCCAGAAGTCGCTTCTTAACCTGCAAAGTATTGTGCGCACCCCTTCTCTCTCTCACAGGTTTTGACATATTGCAGAGGAGCATTTGAAGGGCTGTGTGACCTGTGCGTGTGGCAGCGTAGTCGCCTTCATCAGCGTGGTAGCATTAGCTTTAGGAAGACTTTATTGGAACTTTTATGGTGGCGTGAACATGATACTAAGGCCAAGGAGTCTTAATGAAAGTTTGAGCCACCAAGGAGCAGCTGTTTGGAAACCGCCTGGTTGGTGTTTTTGTAGAGCAGCATTTGGGACACCAGTAATTGCACGTAAAAATCAAAGCAATCTAGCGTCCCTTTGGGGCTAGTCAGAGTCGGGGTGGGAAACCCGACCCAGAAGAGCTGGAGGCCAAATTACCCCTGAAGGTCCAAACTGAAGGCTACAGCAACTGGAATGAAGGGAGGATCCATGGTATTCACTGAATATGGAGCCACTGGGAAATACGCTATTTAATTAAAATACATTTATTTGTAATACATGGGTTAGGCAAATTGTTCTTATCTTGAAACCTTATCTTGAAATCATGAAAAGTTAAGGTTAAGGTTTTATTTTATTGTCTCCCTTGGGAGAAATTTGTCTTGATGAGAGAGACACTGCTGCACGGTAAAAGACATCTCACTATTCATACCTTCAAGGTCCCTTTCCAGTGTTTTATTTTATGTGGTGAGGTCCATTCAAAGCGGTGTCAAAGTGGTGTCATGTACCAAAAACACTCTCAATCCACTTTTACACGTTCATTTTCCAGCATCTCTCTGAGCCTCGCCAAGAACAGGCTGTTTCTGTTGCTGTGCCTTTAAGGCTCATTAATATTAATGACCTCTGTTCTGATTGGCTAACCGTTTCAAGAGTGAAACGTGAGACACCACAGAGCCGGCAGCTGCAGACAGCGAGAGGCAGGGAAAGCTCTCTGGTAATAAACAATGATAACCGCTTTGAAAAAAACACTTAGTTTTAGTGTTAGTCTATTATTTCTTACAAAAACAAACCTCCGTGAGGCCACAAAGTTACGGAAGTCCAAACAGCTCGTTTAGAGGCTCGGTTTTCTAATATGGATTGTGTGGATTTAGTTGGCTACTGTGCGTTTTGATACTTTCATGTTTAGATAGCACATCCAACTCCTTTATAATCAAAGTGGCCAGGGAAATCCTGTTTTACACAATACCTCACAAAAACATAAAATAAAACACCTAAAATATATATCAGACACAAGCATACACAAGTGAATAATATGGGACCTTTAAATGCCAGAGGATTTCCTCCAGGTCCACTCAAGCTTGTTGCAAATTAGTGAGAGAGATTTTGACTTTTGCTTTCATTGAGAGCCGCAAGCTTTGAATTAATCTGCAAACCAAGAGACACAGAGGCACACTCAGCCCACATATCCAAGGTTGTCTCTATGCATTTTTCTTCTTAACCCTCCTTGTTTATGATTTAACCTTTAAAAGAGCCCATTTGGGTCTTGGCTTCAAGTAAATCCACAACACAGATGTGTGTATCACCTAGATGCTTTGAGTTTTGCCAGTCTAAGGAATTTCTAAAGCTTTCAGAGTCTGCCAGAAATTATGTGGGCCTAACTTCTTGCTGCCAAAGCTGAGATGGTTGTCAGTGAAAAGCAGATCTGTGTTTTGTAACGTAGGGTGCTCCATCAGTACGCCCAGAGCAGAACTTTGATTTAACTGTTATCAAACAGGCTGACAAGCCTTCACTCAACGCACTATCTACCTCGCAGGTAGAGAGGAGTCAAGCAAAGACAGCTGCACAAATCATTGTGCAACCCTGGACAGTTTCAACAGAACACAAAAACAAAGAAAACAACTCAGACTGCACTGCTGTAAATACACATGCACACAAACACAGACACAAAGACTGACACATACAAACACTTGCACAGGCACACACACACAAACACACAAATATATAGACCTAGCTGGGGCCTGTCTCACGAAGCGAGATTAGAGGGTTAGCGAGCTAACTTTGGGCTTAACCCTGACTTTTCGGTCTCACAACAGTGGCTCACTTTAAAGCGAGGTAGATCACCATGGTAACTGACTGTTGGCTGTATGCCTAACCTGCTTCGGAGCAGGTTATGTTCAGACTATCACATCTGAAAGCCTTCCTCTTTACCAATCAGCTCTCTGGAAAAATGGCATCACCATTTGTTGAGGATACCGTGAACATGGGTGAACAGATTGTAAGAAGCAGGGAACCTATTTTTCTTCCCTGATAATTTATTATATCTGAGATAATAAATGTTTGTAGCATTTCAAAGCTATTTGCTGTAAAAGAGGGCTTTATTAAAATAGCTATAACAGGGCCTCTATGAAATAGGTAGCACAGATTAGTAGACTATGGTTATCAAAAATGAATTCAATTTACTTTAAAGTTGCATATTAAGTGCATTGAAATTCTTTCATATGATTTCCAGAGTAATTGGTAAATTGATTAGTGAAATAGATTGCACCCATATTCCCATCACCGCAGCCCGGGGCAAGATGAGGCCGACTTTGTAAACGGAAAATCCTTTCAGAAACTCAATGTGATGACACAATACTGTATCAATGAAAAGTATGTCCACTGTACCTTAATGGCAGGACAGTGATGAGGCTATATACATGCAGAAACACTGTTACTTTTCACTGTTATAGTTTGTTGTCTAGTTGTGTGCATATTTTCTATTTAATTTTCCCTGCTGAATCATTTTACTTTCACTGCTGCAATGACCTAATTTCCCCATGGTGATCAATAGTTTCATCTTCTCTTATCTTAAACCGTCTGCCCTGGATCTGTCCATGTTGCATTATGATTGACAGAGCGAGTTGAAAACCAGTTTCCTGAAATCAGTTAGCGAGGATCACAATTATTATAATTTGTGAAGCCAGCTTTCGCAAATATGCCCTGACTATGCTGAACTTGCTCTGTGAGAGACAGGCTCCTGGTGGTTGAAAGGTTCTGGGGAAAACAGTGAAATTGAGCACATCAGCTAGCCCACTTGTTGCCATTATGTAATCAATATCACTAACACTTTCTGCCCAAAGTGGAAAATGCATGAACCATTACAACACCACTGGTAACCAACTGGTTTTGATTGATCGCTGTAAATCTATGGAATTAAGCAAAGCTATAACAAATCCATGATTATGTAAGCAAAACATAGCAAGTTGGAGCAAGGGATGTAATTTTTTTTTCTCCAATACTGATCTGAGCTATTAAATATTCAGCATCTGCTGATACAGAGTAGATATCCGATAGATCTGCCGATAGCTGATATCCGATAGATCTGATCCGATTTTGTAATTAATTGAAATTTTTTTACTTTTACACCACACTTTGTAAAGTAAAGCTCGAATTAATGCATGCGCAGTCAAACTCAGCGGCAGCATGGGGCAGAACGATAGTGTTGAGAGGGCAAACTATAGCGTAGCTAATGCCTAATGCTCCATTAAGCACAGAAAGCCCACATCTTCCACCACTGAGAGGGGCGGGTCATCCAGTGCAATAAACTCTTCTTCTGAGCTACTATCTGTGAAAAGTCGTGGCATTCCTTGCCTCATTGGTGTTAAAGTGCCTAAAATTAGTAGTATTGTAATGCAAACATTATAATTAGCATTCGCTCTCTTTTTCCCATGGCGCAGCCGAGGGCATCAGGAGCCAAATTCAGGTCAGGCAGTCAGTCAGACACCTGTCGCTTCGTGAGATGATGCGCTTCGTCAGATGCAGTGTTTCCTATACAGAGGCACAAAGTCAAATGTTGATCAGTGTATAGAAATTGATCTAAATCGATCTGTGATGCGCCTGATGTGCGCATCACGTCATGTCTGTCATGTTTAGAAGCACAGACAGCAGACCAGCAGCATTGAACTCAATCCAACAGAGTCTCCGGTTTAAAAACAAAAGTGAAACTTGACATTCCACAATCTGCTCCAAACTCGCCTAGGATTTGTGGACTGTTTTGCTGCCTTACAAACTTTAACGGTAGGTAACATTATTATCTTGTGGTATTTAATTTACATTAGTGGAATTAGGTAATTTAACCGTTCTGCAGTGTTTCAGTGGAGCACACGCCGTGGGCCTGCACAGGATCTGTGCTTGTTAAGTAATGCCTGACTGCAGACATGACTGTCTGCACTCTCTCTGCTGCCGTAAGTGGTGGATGGCACTTGTTTACGGCAAATACTTTTTTACATTACTTTGCATAAATGGATCAGAGTGGGAAAACTAAATAAATAAATAAAGAAATGGATCAGGGGTTGATTGGACAACCTGTAGCTGATACTGTACATCCAAATTTGCTGGAATCGGATTCTGATACTGGATATCGGATCCGTGCATCCGTAGTATCAAGGCAAGGATACAGTATGATACAGTAAGAGAACAAGGCAGCAGTAAGCATGTCGTCCCCCACGAATAATGAAGATACCCCTTTGGCCAATCATTATCAAGATGCATCATCTCTCCAAGTTTTGTCAACCTGTGATGTAGCAGTTTTAATTATAGTGACCCCATCAGGCCATGTGTAATTTTTTAAACACCAGATCCAAGTGACAAAATGCATAATCCCCCCAATTTTCGTCAAATTCACACCAGTGGTGTTTGAGATGTCACCTGAAATATCACGTTTAATAGACCGACTTAATTCCATCGCCTAGAGGACAAAAAGACAGAAGAGACGCAATTAAGGACGAAGTTCCCTAGCTATTAAATAAGAGCGCCTGTAGTTATTCCCCACAAAAAGTGACCGCTTCTAAGACAAAATCCTGGTCCTTTCAATAAACAGGTTACACGTTCTCCTGGGAGAGTCCAGAGCTGCCCCATCTTTCATCCACCTCCTCAGTAGTCTTCATGTGCTTTTAATTAGGGTGCTAATTAGCGGGATGCAAACATGATGTAATTAGTTTGCTCTCTGTCAGGGGAGCTGGAAGAAACACAGACATATGCCAGCCACTCTCGGCGGGATCACAAGCCTCTCTCTCCACTCTGGGCTCCAATTATCCCATTGTATCTCCCCACCCATTTGCCTGTACTCTCTTATGAAGCTGCATGGTACTGTCTTTCCCCATCAAAGGCTAAGAAAAGAGAGGTGCAGAATGGGAAATAGATTGAATACGTCATTTCTGTGTGAAAAGTAATGGTAAATTAATGATAGATGAGTGGAGCACTGCCCACACCTCAGCTTTGGCATGGGAGTGATTTGTGTAACAAGGTCTATGTAGGGGCACACACTGTTTAAGTGTGTGTGTGTGTGTGTGTGTGTGTGTGTGTGTGTGTGTGTGTGTGTGTGTGTGTGCACGTGCAAGAGAGAGAGAGTTAGATTCACATTGAACCACTCGCTCTAAACTCCACTCAAGATAGAAAGGACAGCAGATGTAAGTGCCACAGCTGAGCATATTCCTACATAGAATGAAACAATTATACAAGGAAACCATTACTAGGGAGCTCTTGCTCTCTGCAACTCACGCACACACATGCACACACACGCATAAAGACATACACACATTCTCAATTTTTCTCATTAATCAAGAACAAATGACATTCTTAGATATTACATTTTTAAATTGCAGTACAAAAGCAAAAGCCACTGTAAACAAAGATATCCATAATGTTCATGGAAGATCGCTTGGAGTAATTGGGGTCGTCACTTTGATATAGCAAAACACTGTTTGCTGGAAGTAAAAGAAAAAACAGGCAAAACACTGTTTGCTGGAAGTAAAAGAAAAAACAGCGAGACTTCCTGCTAATTTTCTGTCAAAAGGCCATTCATAAAACGCCTCTATAGTTTGTTTTCAAATCGCCTTTGCTGTGAACAAGGTCAGAGCAGTTAGGCCCGATCATCAAAACAAACATAATAGATTTATTATCTTTCTTGTTCTTCCTAATAGTTTTTTCTGCAGTTGTCTGGGAGGATATCTCATGCCTAGTATAAAATCAAAGGTAGATAAACTAACATATGCATACTAAACGGCACAAAATATATTTTTCTTCCCTTGAAATGCATCCCCATCTCCGCTTAAAGACATAAAGAATAAATGTCCAGATGAATATTAGTGCTGAGAGCATGAATGCATGAATATATAAATCTTGACAGCAAGTGCAATATTTCGCCTTGAGTCATACATTCTGGCTTGGGCTGAAAATGCAAAGTCTGCAATGACAGGGTTCAGAAATTTGCGGGATACTAATAAAGGCAAGCAGCCAGTAAGCTAAATGTACACACAAAATGCCTATCATTACAATGTCCTTAGGCACAAATGCATGTGATCATCTGTATAGACAGCAAACAGGCTGTAAACCAGTCAATAAAAAGGTGGCTAAACAATGAACAACATTTTGACAACATTTTGATTTGCAGGTAAAACAGGCAGCACCTCATCTTCTCCTCAATCTAAACTAAGAGGTGAGCAACCAACATTATACCAGCCACCAAAAAGTTATATCAGAAAAGCTTTTTTAAAGACCCTATTTTCATGTAATTCAAAGTGGATCGATGTTACACACTGTAAGTTCACTGCTGTGAACTGCGATTATAAAGATTTATGTCAGCTTGTTGGGTTAACACTATGTAGCAAATTACAGTTTTTCTTGATTGCTAAGACACATTTCTTGAAATTATGCTCCATTTCCCAAAAATCTAAACACAAATCCATAACTGCACACTCATCTTCACAAACTTCAAACTTCCATGTCAAAACCAAACTCTCCACTCAAAACCATGTAATCTTACATCTAAACCAAACTTTGCCTTCAGACATCACACAAAAGCCATCAAATACACACACACTACAAAGTAGCCATTACACACTGGTGAGATCAATTCAAAACACTACCGTGAAAACCTGTTACTGCAATGAATAATGTTTTTTTTTTAGTTATGGTTTTCCCCCAGAACAACCTCTTTACATGATGAACACAATATAAAGACACAACACATCTATACATTTTCAACATTTTTAATTCCTCAATGTACTGTAGTAAAATAAATTGAAATTGAGTGAAAAAGTAAATGTACTGTAAAAATATGCAACTGATAAAGAACGTAGAATACAGTAAAATAATTTCCATGTATTTACCAATATAAACCAATTAAAAAAAAACTGTTTGTAGATAAAGAAAGAAATCACATTTATTCTGCCTCAGCATCCCAATTTGAGAATCTCATCAGAAACTATTTGTCTCCTTGCCCTCCTCCTGTGTCCTCTTCCTCTACCTTCAGGTCTTTGTGGATCCATTGTTCCAAAACAAGTGAACTGACCCATGGCCCTTTTATCTATCTATCTATCTATCTATCTTTCTATGTATTTATCCTGAGGTTCTGATTGGTGTGTGAACAATTTTGACTCTTAGTGTTTCCACCTGGGGAATTGTGTGTTCATTGGGTTTGAGCTGTGATGACTTGAGTTAATGATATTGAATACCAGTGCTTTCTAAATGATCACAAGGTGCAGTCAGTGATATATGAAGGGATTTGTGTGTAGAGTTTTTCACAAAAAGTTCAACAAATGTGACTCATGTGTGAAAACAGGGGAATAGTGTTTTGGGAAATGGGTCTGTCTTTTGGTAGATGGCATCATGGTTTGGGATGTTTAGTTAATAGGCCCAGTTATAGTGTGTAAGCGATCGAGGAAAACTGTAAAAAAGCTGGGGTAAACTGAATTTAGGTGGGTTCACCCTCCACAACATCCCTGTCAATGGACACAAAGTATGTTTTACAAGAAGCAAACACTCACTGGCCCTCAAGTACCTATCACTTAAGCCTGAGCCTGGCTCTGAAAGAGCATGATTTGAAGTTAAGCAGTGAGAGATTTTGTGTGTATGCATTAGCAAGCAAGAAATGCAATCCATGATCTAAAGGTAGAGCTCAAAGATCTCCCTGAGGAAATTTGATGCAATGAGTTGTGGCTGGGAGCAAACCAGGCATGTCCCTGATGAAATGTGCGTGTGTGTGTGTGTGCGTGGGTGTGTATGAGAGAGAGAGAGAGAGTGAGAGATAGTGTGTGTGGGTGTGTGCGCGTGCACCTGTGTTTATCAGTGTGTGTGAGTGTTATGATTTATGATGATTATGATTTATGCTGGTGATGGACGACCACATTAGGAGCACAAGCGTTTTTCTAACTCTCTCTCTCTCTCTCTCTTTCTCTCTCTCTCTCTCTCTCTCCCTCTCTCTCTCTCATAGTAGGTGCACAAAAAATTATATTTCAAATTTCTGAAACAATGAAACAAAGAATTCAGCAATACTTTCTTGGCATTGTTAGGATACATACATCATCTCCTACAAAATACTGGAATTTGTTTGAAATGTCCCATGAAAGACCTAATGGGAAATAAGTTCCCATGGTAAGGACTTACAGTATGAAATAATAAATAGTAAAATAATACAAAAAAGCTCACCCTAAAACAGAGTTCACATATATTATTTCTGTGATCCTAGACAGTTCAATTAATCAACATTTATAAGCCTGAATAACTCATTCCTAAAGCCAGACAAGGGAACCATGACTCTAGTCTGTGATATCAGATATCATACAGTGCAAAAATATTCAACTTAATTTGATTTTGTATTCAGTCTCAAAATCAGATGTTCTTAAAAAAAGTGAAAAGAAGTAATGCCAATGGTGTGAGAAAATTCCACTCGTTTCTAACGCATTTCAAATCTTTCAAGAACATATTCCTCTTCTTTCTCACAGTTAGTGTACTGTTGTCCACTGAGCAGCCTCACTAGACCAAACAACACAGTCTCATAACATTTTGTGACATAAGCACAAATTCTGAAACATAGATTACGCAATTATGTGACAATAGCACAAATTGGACATGCCGTTGAACCAAGGTTGTTGGAGTTGAAGGTAAATGTATTCTCCCATCCACCACCAAACCTCCACACTCTTCCTTTCCACTGTGATATATATCAGACTTCTACCTGTTTCTAGTTGTGTCTCTGTCATGTAATCCTTTCATGCTGGGAAAACATAATATTCTATTGTAATATTTTCATGCACAGAGAATGTATTTGATCCCATGAAATGAAAAATAATCCCTCTTTTTTTTTTTTTTTTTTTTTTTTTTAGCTTTTTGCCAATGTTGCTGGACTTAGTGTACACCTATTTACTAATACAGGCCAAAAGAAAATTACAACAAATTATGATTTCTAGAAATTTGATATCAAAATGAATAGACCGCCTCTTTCCGGTAAACGGCATATTTCTGTTGATGACCCATCCTGCACTCGGGGGCGTATACAAAAATTTCAAAATTGCAACATGGGATGGTGTGTTTTGGCTTCACCTAAAAACTCTTGCGGAGAATATTCCTCCACAACCAAGTGTAGTGTAGACCAAGTGTAGTGCTGTCCATGTTTGATCTGAGGGGGTTTGACAGTGACACTCCCACGTCCTTCATTCAGAAATACCTCAATACATGGGAGAAAAATCATGCTCTCCATGCCACTTGATGGGGGACATAGTGCTCCTTTCACATAATTTTAGGAGGCTCAGAGTAAATGGAGTGCATCCCCTCAAGTGCCTCTCTCAATGGTACTTTGACCGTATTTGCTGAGGGAAGAGAAGACACTCATTCGGTTTCTCACCCCAGATTTTTCAAGCTCATCTGGGGATTCAAAACTGACCTTTCAATCACAAGCTATTCAAGCTATTCAAACCTTTCATTTTTACCACTGCGCCAGTGGTAGAAAAGTCATTTTTTTGTTCTATTCTAGTCAGCTAATATAAGTTTGGATAAGACAAGATCACTGACATCGAACAGAAATAAAGTTCACAGAATTTCCTCTCTTAAAGATATGATGGAGACAGACCAGGCAAGTCTAAATGTGCCCAAATATAACAGGGCTCCGGCCGAGTAGTCTTACAGTATTACTCCAACGGAAAACAAACAGTCTACTCTTAGGCTATTCTGCCTCTAGGTTCATGACCAAAAGGACAAGCATGTTAAATTCGGCTTAAACTGTTAAAGGAATAGTTCACTCAAAAACCAAAAATGAGAATTCAGTCATTATCTACTCACCCTCTTGCCAGTTGAACCACAGGTGAAGTTTATTAGTCCATAAAACACACCCAAGTCTTTGGGGACCGATCTTTAGAGTTCCGAAAAGAGCAGAAAAAGAACAAACGATATCCATAAAATTACTCCATACAGCTCTTGCAGCATAATCCAAGTCTCATGAAGCCAACAGTGAGTGGAAAAGGCCGATATTTATACCATTATTTAGCGCAATTCTTCACTACAGCCAGTTGTCTTCAAAAACGGTTGCATGTGCGCAGTCGTGAATCTCCTCCACTTGCTTGTTTACACTCGGCTACCACACACAAACTGAAAAAGCTTCACTCGGACCTAATGTTACCTTTTCGGTCTTTGGTCTCTTTCCTAGCTGTTGTAGCTTCTCTCCCCAGCGCCAATATCTAAAAAAATTATCCGAGTGAGAGGTCTTCCCGCATGGTTCAACAGAGAAAAGCTTGTGAGACTCCGTAACAAGGCATCATTGCGAAATACAACTGTGATTTTTCACGAGGCTCCGGCTAATCGCTGGATGTCAATAAATCCTTCTGCGTAGTCCGGCTGTGTAGTGAACTTTCTCCTCAGACGATTACCGTCCAAAAGTCCGGGGAAGAAAAGCGGAATTACCGCTTACCAAATTACCGCTGAAGCCGACTGCTGTGCCGGCCGCGACTCTACAATGAATGGAGGTATGTGAAATATTAAGAATAGTGTTAGACTGAGCAGACGTTTGAAAGTCTGATAAGTATTTGGATAATGTTATAAGTCACTTTCAGCAGAGTTTTTCAGTTTGTGTGACTAGGAGTGTAAACAAGGAAGTGGAGGAGATTCACAACACGAGGAGATTTGAAAAAAAAAAAGCTGGCTGTAGTGACGATTTGTGATAAATAATGGCGTAAATATCGGCCGTTTCCACTCACCATGCGATTGTTGGCTTCAGGAGACTTGGATTATGCTGCAAGAGCTGTATGGTGTCATTTTACAAATATTTTCTGTTCTTTTTCTGCTCTTTTCGGAACTCTTAAGATCGGTCCCCAAAGACTTAAGTTTTTGTGTTGTATGGACTAACAAACTTCACCTGTGTTTCAACTGGCATGAGGGTGAGTAATGACTGAATTTTCATTTTTGGGTGAACTATTCCTTTAAAACGGGTCAGGTTCAGTCACCACTGTACTGAAGCAGCACCTGTTAAAAAAGTATTTTGCGTCTCTGCTCATCAATGGCAAGTGCTATGCATTTGATTCTTGTCTTTCTATCCATTGCTAAAAATTATTCATGCAAAGCCCGCACACAACATTGCAAATCAGCTGGCTTCCCCATATCATCTGACTTGAACCTGAAGAACTGCCAAACAGCTGCAGTAGCCATCTTTTTAATTTCCCTCGCCTTCCACTCTGAGTATCTGTTGACACTCTGCCTGAAGGGGCAACAGTGTAATTGGCGCTCCAACTGCAACTACTATTGACACTGCCATGCACAACAGTTAATAAATAGCAAGCATAATGTGGTATTTTAATAGAAAATGGAACACAAATGATAACATGGTACTGAATGAACTTTACTCATTTATTATAATTAGCTCACACTAGCTGATAGTGTTGTGGTTGTAAACAAATATGTCAGATTAAATACAGACGTATGATTAGCTGCATTAACATTAACTTTAGTTCCTTTCATCCAGGGACCAATGAGGAGCTTTCTGACCATCCGAACCATCGACTGAATCTCACCACTTCCCTCTACAGCCTCTCTCCCCATTGGGAGATGCTTAAAAGTGGTTAGAACAGGCAGATCTCAGGCATGAAAATGTGCCTGATGTGAAACAAGTGGAACTGGCATATATTGACAATTGCATAGCGTTGGCGGAGGTTTGCGCTCTACTGAGTGCCATCTAGTTTTCTGACTCTTCCAATACTACTAGACAGCAGAGTTTGACTGTATATATAAAAATTCCTGATGAAAGATCTAACAGCTCTACCGCCTGACTGCATCAAATAACATGCTGAGAGTATAGCCACTTGTCTGAGTAGTTAGTTAGGCAATAATAATTACTATTTACTACTGAAGCAAATTCAAAATTCAGGCATATCTGGAGCAGTGACCTCCGCCAACAACCAGGTTAATTTTTGTGCAGCATTTACAGAATGGTAAGTGATAAGGTTCACAGTCGGTACCTCAGAAAGAGTTACCCAGATGACTTGTTTTGACAGTAAATGAATAAACGCGAGGGAAATCATGTTAACAGCATTATGTAAAAGAGAAGAAAGCAGGAATTGATAGCAATGCCATGTCAAATGTGCCAAAGGAATATTCTGTTCACTGATTTATTCATGGCGACAAGAATACTCAATCACAGGGTATCAAAGTACATGTAATCAACTCGAGTGAGAACCTAACCGCAGTAGTCAATAGCCAGGCTACTGTGCATTTCTTTTCTAGCTGATGATCAGAACTTTGTAAAAGAAACAAAATAATTTCTTTTTTTTATATTTTTAAAACTTTTTTGTCTCTACTATGATAATGGCATAACATGTAAACTTTTCAAACTGTCGAAGGTCACTCTAAGTAAGGCAACTTTAGGAAGCCTTCCTCTGCTTTACAAAGAAGGAGTGGCCTCTCTGGGTGGCTGCAGCTGCTGCCTGATGCCGGCAACGAACATTATGCCTATAGGGCACCATTAAAAAATATGTGATCTCCACAAATGTCTCTGCTCCCTTCTGAAAACCACCCTTTAATAATTCAAACATTTGCAGAGAAAAAGAGCCTGAGCATTATGAAATTAAAATTAATGTGACAAGAGAAAAAAATACTACAGTACAATTTCAGAAAAAACAACTTAAAATACCAAAAATGGTCAGTTGTTTTTCAACACGGACAAGGGCAAAATACAGCTATGTACAGTAACTACAGTATATAGCCAATGTTGTATAGTTGATGCAATAGTAGATTATGAATCTGATAATAATGGCCATTTACGATTAACCTTTTAGTTCTGCAAAAATGAGGATACTACCAAAACAGCTTAGTACCAGTATGATCTCAGATTAAGCCCGTATCATTTTTGCAACAGCATCTTTTAACAGCTGGTAAATGGTCTGTAGGTTACCAATTCCAAAATATAAACAACTTTGGGGCTCATTCATAAAATTATGCTGTAACAGAATAGCGGGGCTCAAAATTTGTGACCCGGTAATTTCACCTAATTCATAACTTTACAACAGCTGCGAATACTGTGACAGGGCCATATTACCACTGTGCTATCCTCAGCTGTGGGCCGGGTGACAGCCAATCAAAACCAATTTGTTAATTAAGCTTTACATATTTAACACCTTGTCCACCTGTGTGTCAGTGCAATGGATCGCACAGACGTGTCAGAACGTCAGAGAAAAGCTCTTCCTCCTCATGCTCTCCTACTGCTATAATTGCAATGTTGGCCATGATAAACTGAATCATATCAAATGGCAACTGGCTTTTATAACCACAATCAGTTATTAATAATTGTAAAAACGGTGTGTGAGTCATATTTATTAAACATATTTAAATGATTCCAGTGATAATTAATGCCCTGGGACACAACAGCCCCTTTTTCTATTAAAATAGATTCTGATGAACATACTTTGTATATAAAGTATATGGTGGATTTGTGTAATCACAATTTTGGATTGTCCCTAAATTACTATCTCAGGGATTATCGTCATCACGGATGTAAACAAAATCTGTTCCATGTACACTATATGAAATGTGAGTTTCTGAATTCCAGTACATGCACAAGGATTATTAGATATCCAAGAACACCTGTGCAAAACTTCAAAGAAAAATATTAAGTTTTATGCAATCCTGGGTCTTCAGAAATGCCTTGTATCAAAAATGACACATCGGGTTTTAAGGGATGTAAACCAAACATTTTCCAATTTAAGTCATGTACACAAAGCACCTGTGACTTAAAAAATTATTAGAAATGTTCACTGTAGCAAAGAGTAGATGGGAATAGATTAGCTGGTGTGTGTGTGTGTGTGTGTGTGTGTGTGTGTGTGTGTGGGGGGGTGATAGTCAGAGTGGAGTAGAGCATTTTTCATTTGCCACTTTTAAGGTTATGAAAGTTGTATAGTTGTTTGTATACGTTTACTCAGGACTACCCCTGGGTCAGAGTGAGACAGAGTGGGGATAGGAGAGCAGGGAAGGATGGGTGGCAGCCACAGTGTTTAGCTTAGGGTTACATTTAGTTGCTATGAGTTTCTATGGTGTAAATATAAAGTATTAAGTATGAGAAAACAGAAAAACAGGAACAGGAGAGCAGGGAATGCTATCAGTTTTGGTGTAAAAATTAAGTGTGAAGTATAATATGCAAAAAAATAGAACATTACTATGTCTTTTGTTTTACATTAAAGAGCCATAAAGCCATAGTATTTACATTGCCTAGTTTCCCTTAAAGCCCAATGTATAATTTTTTTATACATTTTTGTAACTACTGATGAGAATGTCGGGTTTTTATTTTATTTTATTTTTTCGCAAATATGTTTTATAAGCCTGACACTGGCTTAATGTTTATGCAAGTACACGAGGGTCTGGGCTTTAGAGTCTCTGTCTTATGTGTCATAGAATGTGCCAGTTTGAGCATCCTTGATAACAAAAACAAAATCGAGAGTATGTTGTGGAATGTCCTCTTGAATGAAAAATGCCAAAGTAATGCAAGCATTTAAACTCACAATATTTTTGAATACCCTGTCGTTGTTGAAGAGAAGTATGAAACACTTCAGGGCTTGTCATGCAGCCTCCCTTACTGTTTCAGGATTCATACAGTGCGTCTGACAGAGACAGCTCTATCTCAATCATTCAGAGTAAGGATGGACTGGTGAGTTGCCATATGGGGATAGTTCGGTTTTTGGGGAATTTAGCTATTTTTCCAGTCAGACGAACTTAATGCAATTTTTATGTGTCTGCACGCAGTTTGAAGGAATGGGAGCTAAATTGCTGCAAATCTACAGAATCAAGCAGCAGCTCATCTCAAAAGTAGGGAAATGAACCTGTTTAGTATATTCCACCTCAAATAAATATGGCTCTAAAACATACTGGTCTTCCTGAAAGTCTGGCATTATTAGCCTACAGTAATTTTCTGACGACAAAGACTGATGACTAGCTAGATACCTGAGCTCTTCTTCTTCATCTTCTTCTTCTTCTTTTGTCTTTGGAAAGCTGAGCTGCTGAAAGTTTTGAGTTTACAAAATAGCATTCCCACAAGAGGAGAGCAGAGGCAGAACCTAATGGTACGTTCAAGACAACTGGGAAACTTCCCACTTGGAATTTCTTACGTCCCACATCAGAGCGTTCAAGTGCTTGAGGTGGGAACCAAGATTTTTCCTCTTCAGTGGTAGGAAGTTTCCCAGTTGTCTTGAATGTACCATAAAAGAGTCCAGTCGGGAATGAGAAAGTTGATAGGACGTTGATATAATCTCTATAATTTCTTTATTATTAGTCAAATTAACAACTTTATAAACAGTGGTGGAAAGTACATTTACTCAAGTACTGTACTTAAGTACAATTATGAGGTACTTGTACTTTACTTGAGTATTTCCATTTTATGCTACTTTTGTACTTATACTCCACTACATTTTAGAGGGAAATATTGTACTTTTTACTCCATTACATTTATTTCACAGCTATAGTTACTAGCTACTAGTTACTTTTCAGATCAATATTTTATATTTAAAACATTTGATCATTTTTATAAAATAACTATAAAATAGCATTGTTATAGATTAGACTACCCAAAAGCATAGCTAAATTGTTAAGATTAGCTTCACGTTGACAACTTTAAAATACTGCTTACATGTACATGTATGTCAATAAATCAGTATTAATATTCCAATAATTTATGAAAAATATAACTCTCTAAATGGGGACAGTTTGCATAATGAGTATGTTTACTTTGATACAAGAACATTTTGATGCCAATACTTATGTACTTTTACTTAAGTAAGATTTTGAATGCAGGACTTTTACTTGTAATGGAGTATCTTTACATTGTTGTGTTGCTACTTTTACAAGTAAAAGATCTCAGTACTCCACCTAGAGGTCTTCACGGGTCTACCCAGACCCTAGGATCCGAGACCCGACCCGGGACCTGTATGGGTTCGGGTCCACGTTTTATTATGGTCAATCAGATCCGGGTCGGGTCCCATTCTATTACCGCAGGTCCCGGGTCTGTTTATCATTATGTGTAATACCCGAGTGGATCCGAGAAGACCCGTGATCAGCGCTGATCACGTGACGAGACGAGAAACGCATGGAAGCGCTGTGTAACTTGCGTGATGATCAGGCTGACCTAGGATCAGATTACACGAGCGAAAATAAGGTGAAAAAAATGTTGAGCAGCGCCAGCGAGTTGGAGCGGAGGAAAGGCGCAAGATGGATACCTTCTTCACTGAGAAAATAAGCTAAAAGAAAATGAATATAAAGAGGTCAAACCTAGCGGCACCTCTTCTGTTGTAGGCTATTGTAACCTATTGTAGGCTACGTAGCTGCTAGATTCCATTATGGAGTCTCACTGTCATCTACTGGACAAACTGTAGAATGGCACGACGTTTTTCTGTTATTTTGATCTCCTTTTATTAGGCTACCATGTAGGCATGATAAACGTTTTTAGCAGTAGAACGGCATTTAGTAGCAATTTTAATTACCGGGTTTGTCGGGTCCATAAAATGGGGTCTCGGGTCTCTCTCCTCTCGGACATGCACCGGGTTGGGTCTGTAATATCAAGGGCAAAAACGGGTCGGTATATATATATTTTTAAAAATGATCGGGTCCAATCGGATCTCGGAAACAATTTCCCGGGTCCATTAGGGTTCGGGTCCGTCATTTTGGACCCATGAAGACCTCTACTTCCACCACTGTTTATAAATAAGTAAATTACAATGTATAGCTTTGTTAGACCAGCCATCCATCTTTGGATAGGTTAAAAGGTCTATTTCCTACTTTTGAGAAGAGCTGCTACTTGATCCCCTAGACTTCCAGCAATTGAGCTAAGCTAACCATTCCTATACCTTCAAACTGCACACAGAGAAATTAACAAGGCCTGACTCTAAGTAGGGAAAATAAACAAATTCTCCCAAAACCGAGCTATCCCTTTAAGCCTCCTTAAGGAGCTGCAGCCATGTTCTTTCGCTTAGACTTGATCTCATGCCATTCCCTTCTTGGCTGATTGAACATTATACTCCTACCTCATCATGATATAAATAGCAACCTGGAATGTTGTAGCCTCCTTCTGCCCACTTTCAATTCCAGCTGATTTCCTGCAGGCTGTTTTTCACACATTGCCTAAGCTCAATTGACCTCTCGCTGCTCACAGACAGCAATTAAACTGGCAAACAGGAAAGTAGAGGCACTACAAGAACACACTCAAGATTTAATAAGACAAATGGCTTGATGCTAAGGATCAGTGTGGATGTGCTCGGGCAATGTCAATAGATACCTTTTGTTCAAAAACATTACTCATTCACTACTGCTTGTGTGCACATTATAGGAATGTGCATGGTAAGATACTGTGTGCGTTTGTGTGTGTGTGTGTGTGTGTGTGTGTGGGGGGGGGGGGCTTGGTGTTCATTTTAATTAGTTACGCTGTGCAGGTTAGTAATGTCATGATAGTGATAGTTTCCCTTACTTACATTCAGTGTGAGTGTGTGAGTGTGTGCTTTGTATTTATGAAGATTATGGTAGAATAAGATGTTTGTGCGCTATGAGACAACGAGTGAAGGTGGGTGGGTTGGTGCTACCGTTATCTGAGGATGAAGTATACAGTGTCTGCCAAAGCCTGCGGCGAGAGGAAAAGGGGGGCAGGTAGAAGATTACAAAATTCAATTTAGGGCAATGGAGGGGGTGGATCTTTTATATAAGGTGCCACTGAGCCTTTTTCCCCGTTTTGGTCTGACACATGCACACACACACACACACACACACACACACACACACACACACACACACACACATTCAAAAATCTCCTGTAGAATCTTTCCTCTCTGTCTTTTGTTGTGATATCCAGTAAAACAGAAGATCCCTATTTGTCTTAGCTTCAGGGGCAAACAAGGCTCCACATGCTGCTATTAATACACTACTCTTTGGGGTTTGTGGTGAATATGTGTGACTGTATTTCTCCAAGGGTGTGTGTGTGTGTGCGTGTTTGGGATGGGGAGAAAGTCCATGCCTGGGGTAAAAAGCCATATTTACAACATATCAGCACATGCAACATCCACCACAGCCTCTGCGGGGAGAAATCCTTTTGAGGATGACCCAGCAATCAAGGGAAGAGGGCATGAAATTGCACCACCGAGACAGTTAAGAGGTTATTGCTCTGGATAACTGAAAATACACCTCACCATGGGGTTTTGCCTGCGTTGCGTCGTCTGGTTTGCTATTTTGTTCACACTCACCATCCTTGTAGCCCCCGTTTTTCAAATGAGGGCAATGCCACTTCACATCGTAAATGAAAAGGTTTTTTCAGTTTTTTGTCAAACGGAAAAAGCACTGAACCAAGCAGTGAAAAACATTTCTCTCACCCTCATTAGCCCCTGTTACCATTAATATTGCTTCATTTATCGTCAAGGGAGAGCTGCATTGTGCTGGTTCTATTCAGCAACACATGCACCGGGTGTTTAAGGACTGCAAGTGTTGGAACCACTTGGTCAGTAATTGAAAGCTTCTTGTCATCCCATGAACGCTCTTAACGATCCCATCTTTTAAAACTGTATCTTGGCCTGATCGCTGAAATGATGAATTAAATAATGTAAGGCCAGAGAATTTGATGATGCTCACATTAAACCCTGCCATTTCAGTGCATAGTGTAGCCTATTGAAGAGAGAGATTGGAGAAAGGAGCTTTGCAAAAAAAAAAAAAAAAAAAAATGGGGGGAACAAATTACTAAACTCGTATCTGGAATGTGAAGCCTTCTGTATATTCATTGAGATCCCTTGGTGGCGTGCATGTGCATGCTTAATGGCTCCTTAAAACTGATGAGGTAAACGGAGAGTCAGCGACGAATGAAAGTGTTCCTCTAAATGGTGCCTGTCGAGTGGAACGGGACTTGAGGGGGAAATTAGCCAGGGGACATGCAAACCCAGGGCCGCGGCTGGCTGTGTGACATCCTTCTCTCTTCAAAGCCGTCTGAGGGGAGGAGGGGTATAGACACAGTATCTCATAGAGACAGGGAGTGCTTCAGGAAAGACCAGAGAGAGACAGTGAAATGGCATTCTCTCTCTTTTTTTTCCTCTGTCGCACACAAGGAGGCAATCATAACCCCAGCTACCTAAGCCTGACACTGATTTCTTTGACTCTTTTCTGTAACTGTCCGTGCCATAAAAGTGTTTCCATCCACCGACTACTCGATTTTTCCGCTTCCCTATTGTTTAAAGGCTGTACGTAGGTTTAATTTCAACTCAACCTTGTAAAGCATGTACTAGAGAACACCCTGATTCAGCTAAATTGTGACCAAGTATTAAGAAAAAAGAATAGCCGATGTTATTGTTCCCTCACAATGATTTTAAAATGAAATATAGGTTTACAAGCCTATTGGAAAAATCTAAAAAATAAGGTAAACACAACATTAAACACAGGTATTTGCCATTCCCTCTCTTGTTCTATCCCGCAGAAGGTATGACGTCATCTACCTCAGCATGACACAGACTGATTTGTATTCATGTCTCAGAGTGGCGCTGTCATTACAGATGCCAGTATGTAAAGGATTCAACTAAGGGAGGTCATGTATTCATTATAAAAATACACACTTTTTTATGTAATTTCCTCAAACATCAGCTAAGATCATTTGTGACATTCCATTATCAGTGAGAACATCCCTGTTTTTTCAGACAATTTCCATACACAATAAACTCCATTAGAAAGGAGAATAGGTGGCATTGATTTATGCTTTAGAGACGACAGAAATGTTACACTAAAAGCAGCTGTGAGTGTTATTTACTGCAATTATGGGCAAAACAGTGACACAGTCAGTGCCCAATCCATCAAGATTATCTTTGCAGTTATTATGGCTTTCATGCCATGGCTACCAATGCATGCATACTTTTTTTAAAACATTTATTTCATCTGAAAACAAAAACAATTGTTTACTACCTATCTGGTTCAATTCATAAAGTATGCCCCAGTGCTTTATCGGCTCATGAGAGGTGAATCTATAGTATTTGACAACAAAATTGCTAGGCTGGAATTAACTGGTTTATAAAAGGAACTGGAAGGTTTGTTTTTAAAAGTGTCTTGCTCCATACATCACTGAAAACTTGGGAGAGTTTCTTTGCAGTGTTGCAGCTTGCTTTGTAGCCTTCAAATAATATGTATTGCGTAGTATAGGGTATTGAGAGCAAGCGTTCTTCGAAAAGACCTCACTGTGTATTTTATTGTACAGTATTTCCCCATTCCTTTTCGATTACAGTAGTTCAGTTTGGCTCAAACTGGACCTGTAATCTGAGTTATGATGGAACTGCAAACTTGCAGGTGCATAATAGTTTATATTCAGTCATTAATACCTATCAAAAACCAGTGTCCATTCAAATTATAATTTTGAATGGAGAACTGTAGAATTTAACAAGGCCCAACCCTTTACTGTTGAGGCTTGTTATTATTCTCAATTATCTTGTATCTGAGATATAATCTGAAAGGCCATGACCCCTCTTTTTTTTTTTTTTTTTTACCAATTTTGAGTGCTTGTAACCTTCTCCATTGTCTTGTTGTTGTCTTCTTCTTGTGGAATTATATATCCATAATTGTTCAACTTAAAAACGTATATCCAAAACACTGCATTGGGTCTTACAGTGATAGTGGAGTAAAGTTGCTTTGTCTCTTTTGCATAAATCAACATTTTTTTCTGCTCTCTCTTTTGAGAGAGAACTGTCTTCGCCACGAAAGCCCCTCCAACCACTGACTGGTCAGTTTTTCTGCTGCTGCTACCTATTGATTAAAGACTGGATGGAGTTCAATTTCAACTCAACCCCAGATTTGCCTAGAGACATAAGAGTACTAAAGGGCGACCATTTCATTAAAACAAGGGGACGATTTTGCCACCTGAAGATGATTTTGAAATAATATATAGGATTAAAAGCTGAAATTCATCATTCAAAAATAAATGGCATATAAAAAAATGGGTATTATATGCAAAATCTGTGATATTGTGGGAATTATTATGAACTGAAAATTGAAACAGAATACTTAATGGTTGAGAGCAATGCAATAAAGTGGCTCAAATATTTTGTGTAAAAAATGGGTAAGAATGAGGGAAGCTTAAGACTAAAGCCGTGAATACATTCAATCCCAGAGCCATAATTTACATATTAGGGACACTTCACATTGGCTATAACTGTAGCATTGTTTAGTGCAGGTGACAGCAGCTTTTTGGTTTCAACTTTCACGTATTATCAGACAATTCTGATTGCTTGTAAGGAATCATCTCTTAATTTAGTAAATGCCTTCCTGTACATCCTGCTCTTCCCATGTAATTTCTTGATTCTCTCATTTATATCAAATCAAAGAGCTATTACAATGAATATGTATTTATCAACCATGTTAAGAACCTTGTATTCACCAGAATTAATTGTTTTGATTTCTGCACAATTTTTATAGTCATTGAGTGCTTAAAATTTTGGATTTGGAACACAGTTCTTCCCCACCCCCTGTAAGTCTCACATGTACTGTATGACAAGTAAAGACATCTGTTAAAACAGATGATTTGTGGGTGTAAATCTCCTTTAAACTAATGAGTCCATGCTTTTTTTCTGTTTCTATTTCATTTTATTATATCCTTGTGCTTCCCCAGGCCACATATTCCACAAACTAAATTATGGACGGGCACTGTAGGCTACGGTACATTTTAAGACGCCTCAATATGTGCTACATTCATGGGGAAAGCATACAGTAAGCTGTCACATATTGTATGCTGTAATCACCATGCAGCACTGCACTAACCATTGTGAAACAATGTTTGTTTTACAAAAGCATGTAGCCTACACATTTTTTAAATTTTCAAAAGATTTCAGGAAGGTTACAAAACACTATTTAGAGCAAGGTCTCTTTCTGTCCTGCTCGGTCTCTGTATTCGCATGACCTTCATTTGTTTTTCTTAGCAAGAAAAGCAAAACAAACCCTTCAATTCAATGTATTTTATCAAAGTGAGACGAATTTGACGTCATGATAGAAAATGTAATATTCACATTGCAAACCACATATATACAGTCAATTTTTTAAAAATTTTTTTGGTAAGTGTAACCATATTTGAAAATTTTAAGTTCATTTTACAGCCCAAAAATCTTGAGGACCAAACTGAAAGAGCCAAAGTAGAAACACAAAGGAGTGTTCCGGCTTTTTTCCTGGTACATTGCTGGGCTTTGACACCATAACATTCTTTGCTGGCCTTGACAATGCCTTACTGAGTCCCGCACACAGCAGGGAAAATGTGTTGCGGTGGCTGTTGTTCTTCAGCATTGCCATCCACTGGGACTGCTGGCACTGCACAGAGCCATAATGAAAGGCACAGCCAGCTGTGCCGGCCGGCAAGATGGCGTTTTCATCAAACTAAACCAGGCTGACGCCAGCTTCTCAATTATTAAATGCCTGAAATGAGCAACAGTGCTGAATAAAAACCCAAACTACTGCAGACACCCTTCAGTGGTTTGAAGGGAAGAGAACATTGTATTTGAGATGATAAGATTTGGGTTATGAAGAGGGAGACAATGCGTTGAAGAGAATTGCTACCGAAAATATTGATGATGTTATAAGAGAGTGTTTGATTCACTCTCTTCTAACACCATGATTGTGTTACTTGTAACTAAGTACAGTCAAACTGAGAATTGGTGGCAGATGCAGACCTAACAAAGCAGCCACAGGATTGTACCTACCACTGCCTAAGCCCTGATAACCCAAGCGTGAATTTTGTTTCAAAATACAGTTCCAGATTTCTATACCAAGTTTTTACTGATAATGCAAACTCACTTTGAGTCATAACAAATTATGTGATTGACCACTTCCACCAATCAATACATTAGTTTTTGACTAAAGCTCGAGTATTTTTTACTCTAGTTTAACAAGTTTAAGTTTAAGAAAATTTGACTGACTATAATTAAGATATAAAATTTTTTGACATTACATACATTGACGTACTGTTAAAAGCCGAGTAAACATTAAGATGGAAACATACACACACTGCGTGCACCAGTAGTATGCATGTTCCTCATTACAAATAACTGACATCATATAATTTTGTGTATGTGAAAAGCATACACTGATGAACCCACGTATATGTTGATGAATACCATGTGCAATGCTATTTTATTTAGTGCCTGCTTAAGCACACAGTGTATGTTTAGATGACATTATGCGCTAGCTTTGCATCGTCACTATGTCCACAGAAAAGAGGATATTATTATTAGGTATTACTAAGAGATATTGGGTATTATTGGGTACACCTCCCTGTTCACACCAACAGCTCGCTCCTCGACAGTGAGTCATGTGAAGATAAAGCATAAGTATGAAGCATGAAAGAAGGGTCGATTACTGTTTGACTAAAGGTTAGAATGGAAAAGACACAGGATTTAAGTAACTTTGAAGGTGGTATGACTATTGCTGTCAGACGCAACAGTTGCAGCATCTTAGAAACGGCTAACCTGTGATTTTTGGGCACTACAGTGTCTAGATTTTACCAAGAATCGGGCAATAAACCAAAAAAACAAACATCCACTCAGTGGCAGTTCTTAGGGCTAAAACACCTTGTTGATGAGAGAGTTCAGGGGAGCAAGACTAGTTCAAGCCAACAGGCGGGGTACAAGTATGCAACAGCTCAGTACAACAGCGGTGTGTAGAGAGGGGCTTCTTACAACAAAGAACTCATCAAACCTTGAAGTGGGTGGGCTACAGCAGCAGAAGACCATGCTGGGTTCCACTCCTGTCAGCTAAGAACTCCTAAGAAGATGAAACTACAGTGGAATCACCAAAACTGGACGACTGAGGAGTGGAGAAATTGCCTATATCCTGGTTTCTGGTTCTGAAATGCTCGAGGATGGTCAGAATTTGGCATGAACAGCATGAATACATTGATCCTGTCTAGTGTCAACAGTACAGGCTGCTGCTGGTGGTGTAATGGCATGGGAAATGTTTTCTGGGCACATATTGGGCCCCTTAGTACCAATGGGGCATCATTTCAACACCATGACATTGTTGTTGACCAGGTGTATCCCTTCACACAGTGTACTCTTTTGTTAATGGATACTCTAGCAGGATAATTTACTCAAAGTGGTTCCAGGAACATGGCTTTTTACTCCAGTGGCCTGCACTATAGAATAGACTGACTTAGGGCCGATTCACATGCAGCGCACTAAAAAGCTTGGAAAACGCGAGGCATGCTGAGTGGACAGTGTACACCGAACGTTTATCAGGTGCGCTTGGACGGTTGCACCACGGGTGTGCCTGGCGTTGCCAAACAACCAAAGACAACAACTTCACACGTTTGTTAGTAGTTATCTGAAGTAATGGATTACCATCGCAGTAAAGCCGTCGTAGTAGCTTTACTTCTTGATCTAAATGTGGAGCAGAAAGATCTCGCCATGAATACATCCCTCTCTCTTTTGCTTTCAGGCTGTGTGACATGCGGTGTGCTTGGGGCATTCCAAAAAGTTGAGATGTTTTTATCTCAGTGCGCCATGGTCGCGGTCGAAAAAACAAGCGTGTCTGCCGCGCGTCCCTATTGAAATGAATGGATTTGAGCGCGCAAAAGACGCGCCATGTGAACCGGCCCTTAGTAGACTCACAGAATATGTGTGTGATCCTTTGAATCAAATGACTTTCATTTTGCAGTAGTGATGACTGATCCCAAAGAGAAAATATATCCAATATATAATCCCTTGTTAACCCTGCTGGGTACTTTCAGTTTACCTTTTCAGACTTTTTCAGTTCATTCTCAATGGAGCTGTACATGAGTGAACAGTAGGACTGGAATGGATATTATACAAATTAAACGTGCTAGGATATAGAAAAAAAACAGTACTGAAAGTCAATATTACCCTAAAATCATATTACAGGTTTTAATTAGTTTCAGTATTTCAATGGATTAAGGGCATAAAACATTGATAGAGTGCAAAACCATTAGTCATGCTCTCTGACACATAAGAGCTTAGCCAGAAGTAGAATTTTAATGCTGGTTATATAGGTGCTTTATTATTATTAAATTTATGTAGCTAACAAAGAGTGAGGCATACAAAACAGTAGAGCAGATATTGGACATGGTGTCATAGATATTCTTGGCATTCAAATAAATGCCAAGCTCCTTCATGAAAACTAGTGGTGCTTAAGATCATTTGCTGGGGCTGCACCATGGAGACAGAGGCAAGAATTAAAACACTGATTCAATTTGAGGTGAAATCTTACACGTTAGTTGTTTCACTGCCATTTTTGTTCAGTGCTTTTGGCATGTCATTAATTTAGTCAGCAAACAGAATGTTTCAATTAACTACCTACCATATTATAAAGACCAAACATTTACAGATTCTTAGTTTGGGTTTCCTCTGATCTCCTTTTCCCTCCAGTTAAGCTTTCTAAACAGATTACCCCAACACAGATTGCAACACGCAACTACAGATCCAACCACATACACACACACACACACACACACACACACAGTCACCTTTCAAAATAAATCTTTTTGTGACATCTCGTGTAGATGTGCACCCATTGGTTCAAAAGGCTGCATATGTGCAAAAAAACATGCTTCTTGAGATCAAATGAAGACAACCTGCAATTCTGAGTTTTCAGGTGGGTGATTGTAATTACCCTGGTATATAAATATACTCTTTATCACAGCAGAGGGATCCGCATTTAAGTCATATCATAAGCTTTGGGATTACCCGTATTGCCTCGCCTCTGTACAGATTACCATAAATCTCCCCAAACAACTGAGGAACTGTTCCAAAAAGCCTCAATTTAGCACTGAAAGGCAGAAGGCCAGTTACAGTGTACATACAGTACATACACCTGGATCATGAAGATAGTAAAGCTAACTAACCATAGCAACCTATAATGGGTGTTCAACCTTGCAGATGATGAGCATGCTAATATGTGCCACTTTTTTAGTTGCATTAAAGGCCTCTCAAGCAACTCCTATATGTTATGATCAATACTACTTAATCAATGTACGCTGTGCACAAATTGATGTTGTGATGTCTTACAACAACCTGAAGGGAGTTCTTCCTAGGTTGGTAGAAGAGACAGGTTTGGATTAGTAAAAAAAAAAAAACTTTCCCAGTGAACATGAAATGTTCTGTAGAAACTCCACACAAAGGTTCAGTATCCATGTTTGTACAGGCACACCTACATGCACATGGTGCACACACACACACACACACACACACACACACACACACACGTCACACACACACACACACACACGTCACACATCTGACGATAACCTCAAAGCATTTGTGAGCCATGCCATGCTGCTGTGAAGAGTGGACATCTGTGAGATGCATATAAACTGCACAATTATTCAGGCTCTCTTGAAGTAGGTTTATCATCAACAGCTTTTGCAAAAACGGAAAATGTAGCTTTGCAAAAAGAGAATATACCATAATAAATACACAAATAAATAGATAAATATTGTGATGCAAAACAGAGAAAAGTTCATTGAATAATTGCTCTTGGAAACTGAATGAGTAAATAAAGCCATACTCAATTAACTACAGATTACAGAAAATTCAGTAACGTGTCAGTGTATTAATGTTGTCCTCTGAACCAAAGTTATGGACCGTTGCCCCTGGTTTAGACAGTAATGTCTGTTTTCCAGTCTGTGGTTTAATTTAAGAGTAAAACCTGAATAATTGGAAACTTCTAAGATTTGAAGTCAAGCATGTTATAAACCAAGAGACAAGGGTGCTTAACTCTGATTCAAAAGTCTCTGTCTACAGTGCATGCTTGATAAAGGATTTACCTCTCTCTTGAGCCTTTGTATTTTGATTTGAGTTTTTATTTTTAGGCAGATGCGGTGGGTCATACCTCACACTCCCTGGAGCCAGAGATTGTGCAAGTGCAGGAACCAGTGCCATTGCCTAGCACCTCCAATGCCTCCGGGGTAGCAGCAGGGTTGTAGCTCATGTAATACTCTTGGAGCTGAGAGCTCAGGTTCTGCTCTGGCTCTGGACTCTTTTTACGACGCTTGCGCCCCACCATGGATCGCTGCTGCAGCAACCTGGCTGCATCTGGGTAGCGCCGCCACAGCACATAGATAATGGTCAGGATGAGAGACATGGTGAAGAAGAGTGCCACGCTGCCCACCACCACTTTGTGCAGAGTCATGTGCTCCATCTCTGGGGGTGGCGTGATCAACAGGCTGTTAAGAGTGGGTCGAGTGCGTGGAGCAGAGTCTCTGGGGTCCTTGCTCACATGGCCTGGGAGGGTAGGATAAGGAATGGGTTGAGGTCTGGATGGGGGGAGAGGACCAAGGGTGGTGGTTGGTAACAGGGATGGAGAGCCGCTAGTAGGGGCAAAGGTTGGGTCAGGGGTAGCTTCAGAAATGAGCTCTGGCATTGGTGAGGATGTTTCAGTCTGAAAGTAATCAGATTCCTCACAAATACCATGGTTCCTTGTGGCTTCCATGATTTTCTCTCCTTGAAGACGCTTTGGGCTGCTGCAGATCATAGTGGTGTCTTTACTGCCCCGAAAATTCCTCAACCAGGCCACGAGTGGGCATATACCCATTCCACAGTCCCACATGTTCCCAGCCAGGCTGATGGAGGTCAGTGAGATCCAGGCTGACACAGCTTCCTGAGACACATTAGACAGCTTGTTGGATTCCAGGTTTAGGATCTGAAGGTTAGGCAGGCAGTGAAACACAGCTGGGTCCAGGGTCTGGATTTCATTTCCAGAGAGATCCAATTTCTGCAATGTGTACCAAGTCCATGGAAGGCCCTGGTTGACAACCCGGATGCGGTTCCACTGCAGGTAGAGAGACCTCAGGTTGGCTAAGCGTGGAAACAGAAAAAAATTGATCCTTGAGAACTGGTTGTGCTCCAGATGTAGCTCCATCAGCTTCTGCAGCCCCAAGAAGGTGGTACGGGTTAGAGCCTTTATTCGATTGTAGCCCAGATCCAGAAACTCCAAACTTCGACACTCCAGGAATGCTCGAATTGGGATGTTGGTGAGGCCATTCGAGCGTAGGTGTAGGTTTTGCAGCTTCCGTAGGCCATGAAACTGACCTGGCTGCAGCACCTCCAATTTGTTGTATGACAAGTCCAGACTGCGAAGGTTGGGAATCCCATGGAATGTTGCGTTGTGAAGGGACGTGATCTTGTTAGAACTCAGGATTAGCTCTTTCAGCCTGCGGACTCCCTGGAAAGCTCGGCTGTCCAGGGCAGAAATCTGATTGTGGTCCAGGTATATCCAGAGGAGCTGGTTGAGGTGAGCAAATTGATAAGGGAGCAGGGTGTGCAGGTCATTGTAGCGCATTGAGAGACCCTGGCAGCCCACTGAGATGTTTTCTGGGACATCTAAAAAGCCAGCTGACTCACAATGGACAATCTTCCCCTCACAGCGGCAGCTATTGGGGCAGGTACGCTCACCAAAGCTGAACAACAGGGGAGCCTGCAAGAGGAGGAGTAGAAGGAAGAGGAGGTGTGCCAGTCGTCCATCACACAGCAATGGACCTATAGAAGGAGAAGGAGAGAAAGAGAAAAGGAGAGGGAGACATAGAGAGAAGAGAAAGAAATTAAAGTACTGCTGTGAACACCAATTCAGAATACTGCAATTACATATTTTTATTACTTATTTGCTAGAGTGGTCCATGGACAAGAAGGAAATCCAGTCTCCTCTGTCAAGCTAAAATGATTCACAACTATTGCAGCAGATTTGCCACATGAGGAATAATTTAAAGTTCTTAGTCAAAGGGATATGGGAAGAGCTGAGAAGCTTAAATCATAAGAATGGTAAACTAACTGAAGAACTCAGAAACAAAGGTGCATTTCACAAAGAATGGAAGATTACAAGAAGGATATGATGAGAGCTTGCTGCAGTTGAGGAAGAGCTTAAATGGATACATAAGACCATCGGGGTATTAAAAGTACACATGCTCTTGATACAACTGAACTTCTACTTAGCCACTCCTTCCTTCTATACTCACTGAAGAATTCACCACCTCCAACATCTTCTCACCACTGACAACGTCTGTCCTTCCACTCCACTTCTTACCATTGATAACTTTGATGAGCTTAGTTATGTGACTCCCGTTACAAAAGGGAGCTCTTCCAATACCCATGTCATCAGTGGGCTTGAAGGTTGTGCATAGACTGAGTGTAAGTCCACACAACACTAAGTTAACTAAGAAAATTATTTATATCTACTAATGGTAAAGGCCTAAGAAAGATTTTGTGGCCCCTGTAATGCTAGCGCACATTCTTATTGTAGCTGAAAAGTATCACATGTGGCTCTCTACAAGAATATTCACATTCATCATATGGAGGACAAAAGAATGATTAGCATCTGAATAAAGAAGGTGTGTCAGACTCAGAGTTTAAATGTAAGCAACAAGGAGTTTTGAAGTTCAAGAAGATCATGTATCGCCATCGTCTTCTTGTGGAAAGCACAAAGCCTCCACTTTAAACTAAAAATAGTTGACCTCGTCTTCAAGATTTGCCACCACTTGCTAGACACCACTTGCAAGACAAGACCTCAGACCTCTCTGCTGAGCTGACTAAAGAAAGTCAGAAGTGCCCTTTTCCACAAATAAGAATTGCTCCAATTTCCCTCTTGCAGAGATGTCAGGGCTCTCCTCCTCCTTTTCCTCAGAGAAGGCAGATCCCCATTTTCCCCTCTTTCAGAGTTTCCATACTCCTCCAACCAATTTCCAAAGATGTCGGGCACCTCCTTCACCCTACTCCCAGAGATCCCAGGTCCCTCCCCTGAGCTATATCCAGAATTTTCAGAGTCCTCCACTAAATTTCCAGAACAATTAAGTCCCTCCCTCACACCAGATTCCATGGTTTCCAGGTCCCTCCACTCCAGATCCAGAGTAGCCAGGTCCCTCCATTTAGTTTTCAGAGCAATCAGGGGCTCCTTTCCTATTCAAAGCTTCCAAGTTACCAGGTCCCTTGTATGATTCCTATCCCGAGTCATCCAGCATGCCATATTCAGACATCTCTCACTACCTAATCCCATTTGCTCCCATCTCACTT
The DNA here is from genome assembly GCF_046629955.1 of Centroberyx affinis. Classification (NCBI taxonomy): domain Eukaryota; kingdom Metazoa; phylum Chordata; class Actinopteri; order Beryciformes; family Berycidae; genus Centroberyx; species Centroberyx affinis. The sequence continues at coordinate 154,067 of NW_027280252.1, forward strand.
TTCTGCATCCTAGGCATGGAATTAATAGTATTTCATCAAACCTAATGTTTCCCAACCCACCTGTCCCTACATATGTTGCTTCAACTCCTCAGTGTGAGAGTTATATCCTGGATCCAGCCCCTTAATCACTGTCAGCCACGCCCACATTTTCATATCAGTCTAGACAATTCATGGGTCTGGAACTGCCATCATTTGAGGGGTCAGGTCGGACACTATCTGTCCCAGGATTGTGACTGGACTATTATTGTAGACGGGAGAGACGATGCAGTGTTTCCCATACAGAGGCTCATCTGTGGCGCACTGCCACAATACCGGCACAGCTTGATTGATCTAAATTGTTCTTTAACACTGTACCTAATGTGCACCTCATGTCGTGTTTGTCATTTGGCGCATGCACAGACCATGAGAAGCCCATAACCTGAATACTTAGTGTGACATTTTGGTTGAATTCAACACAAGTATGCATGAATTATCTTGGATTTCAGTGAAAAATTTTACTGTTCCATGGTCTAAATACTGTTTCAGAGGGTTTTACACCTTACTGAGGAAATCACAAAACTTAAATTTAAAGATACTGAAGATTGGCACAAAATATCAGCTATTAACAGCTTTAATCCAAATATATCAGTATCATGTTAGCCTTCAAAAACCCATATTGGTTGAACTCTGGCATGGTCAAATTGCTAGTCAGACTGCAAAATGTTTAAAATCCCAACAAAGTGCGGAAAATTTGGGATTTCAAGTTTGACCCTCATGAAATTTGAGCTTGAATTGTAACATTATTTTAAACAGCCATAATCCAGACTGAATACTGAGATTGGAATAAATTTGTGTAAGGAAGTGAGTTATTTACCCCACTGCACAAGACGTGTTCATCAGGAAGGAGTCACATTCAAGTCAGTCAGTCAACTGGTGTTATGTAGCTATAGCATTTTTTGCCAGCAAATATTTCAGTAATGACTAGATTGAGCTAGCAGAGCTTTGTTTTGTAAAAGGCTTGGAATTTATTAAGTTTGGCCATTACTAACAAAATAGCGCTCTCTTGCGTAGATTGAACCTGGCACACCCAGAATTATTATTGTAATGTGTGTTTATAACTGCAATGGCTAATCTATGCTGACAAAAATAATGATTTAGTTAACTAGATTGAGCTACCAGAGTTGTATTTTGCATAAAAGGTTTGGAATGTATCAAGTTTGCCCAATGCTTGTGAAATGGCACTCTTTCATTGGCATACTTTGAAATCCTTGCTCATTTCTTCATAGTTGCCTACAGCAGCTTTAGTTATAGAATTCAAACGTGATAGCAAGCCATTTCTGACAAATTGGATTTGCTTAGCATTAAAAATGTTTGTGAATTAGAATGTAGCATCTGTATCCTTGTGTCTATATGGACAAGGAAAAATAGAGGGTAAAACAGAGTTTAGGCTACAAGAGGTAATCTGAATGCCACTGTAGAGCCATGATTCAGCAAAATTTTTCTTCGCAATCTCTAACCTCATTGGCTAACGCCAGTCTTTGTTATCAGATTTGTGTCATTGCCCTACAGTCACAGTACAGATTCCTCCAGATTCAAGCCGTGAAAATCAAACATGTTTGAAATAATCATATTGGCCTCCAACTGGATTGGGAGGCAAGTGATTGAGTCCAATATTCCATGCACAGTAAACTAGCTGTGCATCAGTCCCATCTGCTTTAAACTGGCTGTGACTGTAAAAAAACATGGATGTAGTGAATGTGACGTCAGGTTTCTGATGGGCCGTTTTCTGAAAAGGTTGCAGTTTCTGGTTCAGGTTCAGGTTTCAGAAGGGCCAAAAGATTGGGTTTACGATAGCCACCATTTTGCCATTTTTTGGAGCCGGAGCAGCCAAAGCGAGACTGACGGTTGTCTGCAGAGCCACCTACTATTGGCCCATAATCAGCGACATGTCGATCACTGAACAGGCGACCTGTCAATCACTAGGAAACCAACCCCATTTTATATCCATTATATCCTGTTAATGACAATTATTTTGAAAAAAGTGAAATTAACTACTGAGACCATAACCTCTTGTCGAAAAATTTTTATTGACTTTACATTTTGAGTGAGAAGTTGGGTTGTGGTCTCATTGACTTGCATGGAGTTGGACTGGTTTGGAGTCTCCTTGGAGCCGGCCTTTAGCGGACATTAGAGGAATTGCTGCCTGCTGACACTTCCTTATTGGCTTCAAAATTCACCTGTGGTTTTGGCCACTTGGTGTGAGCACAGAGTCACACTGATCAAGAAATCAAGTCAATCCTTCCAGGATTTCACAGAGGTTTTTGTGTATTTATTGTGACCATAAATGTTAGATTTTACAGCAGCAAAAATTGGGATTATGATTGGTGGAGTTTTGGTGTTTTTTGCTGGTAAATTGTAAATTGAAAATGGTAAAAATTGTGAGTCAAGGAAAAATGTTAATAATGTGCAACTATCTCCCATTGAGAAAGACTCATATGGAATCATTCCCTGTGATAACATAATGCATGTCACAGAAACTACTGGATATACTCTATGCTCTGATGAAGGCCATTAGGCCAAAACGTTAGCATGGCTGTTGACATGGCCAAAATAAATTGGTGAAATTGAGATTAGTCAACTTCGTCCTGAAGATCTGTGTGCACTACCCATTTACCTTTGGCTATTTGATGTTGGAACTATATGACTTTGGTCTAGCTCCACAAAAAAATACTGGGTAGGCGCATCCTTTCATCGCTCTAGTCACTACTGCGTATACTTTTGTCCTCATCCTTTTTTTTTTTATTTTCTGAACAGAAAAATAATGGCTCAAAGTTACAATAAAGGGAAAAAAAACTGTACTTGGATTCCAGTCTTTATAATATACATGTTCATCTCAACATCAGTACACTAAGTAGTTATCTGTAGACCACCCAAGCTGAACAATGAGGTCATTCAACTATTGTCTCATTTATGGCCAAATATGATAGAATTCGTATTCTAGATGATTTTAACATCCATGTTTGCTATCCAGCCCAGATACTCATCAATTTTATGAACCTTATTGAATCTTTTAATCTTGTTCAATCTGTGCATGCACCTGCATATTAAGCGGCACCTCCTTGACTACTTGCTGTCTTCTGGTTTTACACCAAGTAATGTTGAGACTAAAGATATGTCTCTGACCACAAATGCAATCCACATATTGTATTCAAATGCATTTCTACCTCCCCCCTACAAATAATGCACCTGTCTGCTCTTGTGTTTTAGCTCTACTTCAGCTAGTACATTTTCAGAGGCTTTTATGGCAGCTGTTTTGCTGTGAACTGCTACAGATTTGCAAGCCAACACTGAGGAGCTAGTCTCTCTTTTTAATAATACCTGCCTGACCATGATTGACTCTGTTGTTCCGTATAAGGATAAGAAATTAAATGTTAGAGTTGCCATGGCTCTACTTGTGCTTTAAAGAGAGTGTAGGAGAGCCAAATGAAAGTGGAAAGCAAATAGATTACAAGTCTTTTATGACATTTTGAAAGACCTCATGAGGAAATATCAAAAGGTGCTTAAAGATTCTGGTGCAGCTTTTCCTCACTGCGCGCATATCTAAGAATTGTTATAATCCAAGGGTTCTGTTCAATATGAGAGACTCTGTCACTAGACAAGTTTTTAACTTTTGTTATCAAAATGTTGAGCACAGAGGCTTCAGATCACTCTCCTTGACTGCGCCATATCTGAAATTCTTGTAGTCTTTGTACAGTATATTTTGAACCCATTTCTCGTCTCTAGCAGAAACTGTATGCAATCCTCAACTTGCCGCAATGCTGTTGCTCCTACACAATTTCTGAAGGAAATCTTTCAGACCATTGGTCCTGGTATTTGATTGCTTTGCTTTTCAAACAAAACTGGCACTTTCCTTTCTCTTTTTAAGCATGCAATGGTTCAACCCCTCCTTAGAAAACCAAGCCTAGAGCTCTTAAATCTCTGTAACTACAGTACAGGCATACCTCCAAGCTTCTACTTTATCTAAGGTTTTAGAGAAAGTTTTTTTATTTTTTATCTCAACTATTAGCTTTAACACGCCAAAACAGCATTATTGGAGCAATTCCAAACTGTGTTAGAACAATGCATAGCAGAGTGCCTGCCCTCATTTAAGTAACCAACAACCTTCTTATGCAGCAGACGCAGAACCAATGCAGCAGGACTGGATGGAAGTTCAATTATAGTGCAGTACCTTTGACACTGTAGACCATGTTATTTTAATTGACTCTCAAATTCTGGGTTGGCATCAAAGGACACTTAATGGTTTCAGCTTATACCTCTCATATAAAACATTCTCAACAATAGGAAACTCCTCTTCTTCAAAACACATTACTTGTGGAGTTCCTCATGGTTCAATTATAGGGCCAATCCAGTTTACCCTGTATATTCTCCTACTTGGCCATATCATACAGAAACACAGCATTGCGACTGACTCACAGATATATCTACCCCTGAAACCCATGTCCTCAAAGGGCCTATAGCCTCTCAAAGAATGTCTCACTGACAAGTGCTGGATTCTACAAACTCTTTTGCAGCTTAATGAAAAAGAAAAAAAAACTACCTTTGATTCATAATGAACTAGGCAATCAGCTAATGGGTCAGCCAATGTGAAGCCAGTTGCCAGCTGATTTTGATGCTGACTTGAGCTTTGACGAACCGTGAAGTGGTGCAGAGTTCATTCATATTGTTATCTCTTCATGTTTTCACAATGTAACTCTTGATTCTGGCATCAATCAAAACTCTCTTTCACATCTCCAGCTTGTAGAAAATGCAGCAGCTTTTAACTGGTTAAAAGCCAAAAAGCCAATTAAAACCAATTCTGGCTCCTCTCTACTGGTTACATGGTAGATTTGGAATTTATCTATTCTTCATCGTTTTAATCTTCTTGTTGATTTTTACTTTATTTTGAGCCTTCTGCCCAAAGCATGCTGGGATAGGCTCCAACTCCCCTTGACCCTGAATAAGAATAAGTAAGTAACCACAATAGATGAATGAAGGAATGAATGAATGGACTTGTTTTGAATGTTTGCTTTTGTTGGCTTGTTAAAGCACTTTGTAAACTCTTTTTTTAAAAGGTGTCTTCAATTTAATGATGAAAAATGTGCAGTTGTTATATTTGGGCAATCCAAACTCCAACTCTTGAAACTTTTGTCAACATTACAACTAATATTAAACTGGCTGCTAGAAATGATAAGAATTATGTTCAAAGTGTTCTCTCTTATTTCTACCAGTTGAGAGGTATATTACAATCAAGTTATTCCTTCTTTTTTTCTTTTGAGACTTTGTGAGAAAGTAATTCAAGCCTTTATTTCAACTTAATTTGTTCTTGCCTCAACTTCTTTCCTAAAAGTAGTTAAACTACAACTAACAGGAGAGATGACAACTACAACTAACAGGAGAGATGTTACAACTGTAAGCATAACTTCCATTAATGTAATAAACCATTAATGTAATAATAATTTGCAGGTAATAGTGTAATGATCCTGTTATATATAATATTGCAGAGGTAAAGATGGTATTGTCGGTATTGTGCTCCAGTTTGATGTACTGTATTTGGCCTCCTTAATGCCTCGTTTAACCCATCTGTCTTCTCTATCTGAAATGTGTACATTATGATCCTCAAAGCTGTGTTTCTTGTCCTGTAGGTGAGTGTAAACTGCTGAATCTTGACTGGGGAGGGTTCACTCTTCTATGCTGCACCATGCGTTTGTTGAGGGGCTGTTTGGTCTCACCGATGTACAAGTCTGTACACTCCTCACTGCACTTGACAGCATAGACAGTGTTGCTCCGTTGGTGATATGGTGTGTGGTCCTTCGGATGAACCAGGCGCTGTCTCAGCGTGTTGCCATGTTTGAAAAACACCAGACATTGTGTTCGGTAAAGATCCTCCAGAACTTCTTAGAAGCTTGTGTTACATACGTTACATTCACTTGTCCGCTACATACAACGCTGTCATAACATCTTTTCTTTGGCAATTCACAAACACACCAGCTTACATACACAACCTGGAAGAAGGGCATCTGTAAACCTACTTTTTAAGTGCTTATTAACACCTATGTGGTGTTACTTGACATCCTTGGTTTAAAACAAAGTCCAATCTCCAAAAACCCAAATGGTATTTGAAAACATTAAAACTCATTATGTAAGAACTACTCTGCATGCAGACAGAATCATAACATTATAAGCTCACACAATGTGTTTATTACAGCGACACCTGTCCAGGGACTGCATATGAAATGTAGCTAATTCTGGCGCAGTTACTAACTGTCTATTGTCCCTGTTAAATATATAAATAAACTACAGAGTGCTGTATTGTTCATTTGTATACCCCTTCCCCCAAAGCCTGTGTGTCTGTCATTGTGACTCATTCTAACCTATTCCTTTATTCTCTGATACTGGTTCACTTTCATTAAAATTAGTTATTTTTTTCTAAATGCATCAAGCATATGCATTTTTTATTCCATGAGTATGCAATATTTGCAAATATTGCATTATATACTAAAATCCATTTCAGAGGTCTCTATTTTAAATCAATGAGAGGAAGTCCTCAAAATATATATATTTTTTTGCAATACATGCATATTTCATTCATATTTAGTTTGATAAGGACGGACAGTAGCCAAATGTTAAGCAGTTATACTGTTAAATCCGCACCATTTTTTTTATTTTTATGTAAAATACACCCATCTTATCAGCCTTAATCACATTGGGGCTGCAATAGTGAAGAGCATCCCATAGATTTGCCTTACTTGCCCAAATTAAATTGTGGTGTCAGGTATGAACACTTCTTGGCTCACGGAAAGTGACAAACTGTCTCTTAACAGCAGCAAGCGAGCACTCCCTCCACAGAAAGCTGGACTCGCCAATGTTACATCTTTTTCCTGATGTAATAAAATCCATTAATGTAATAATTACGGTAATAGAAAAAAAAGGTATTACATTAACAGGAGGTATCATTTATTACATTAATTGGAAATGAATTATGTTAACATGATTATTACACAATTAGCTGCAAATTTGTATTACATTAATCGTTTATTATTACATTAATTGGATGTTAGATCATGGAACTCGCCTTTTAGCTATAGCTATATTGGCTTTGAGTTGGTTTTGTTTTCAGATTTTAATAATTACGTTTAAAGCAAATACAAAAGATGACTGTAAGATGATTTGCGATCAGAGCCCTAACACTTTTTTTTTTTTTTTTTTTTAAACACTTTGGACCAACCTTCTTGACGAAATGCAGTCAGCTAACTTCTGTGTCTTCTTCTGAGGCACAACACACCCACAGACACACACACACACACACACACACAGCTTGTTGAAACTATAATTTGTATATGCATTAGAAGTTACAGTATGACTATGTGGACTAGGTTTTCAAAATGACAGCGAGAGACATGGATACAAATACGGTAACTTTAGTGGTTGAATGTTCAGCTCTTGTGGCCATATAAGCATGACAAAAGTTTTTTGGAGAAATGCCTGGCCGACAGACAGATGAAAAGGTATTCTGGCACAACTTCACCTACTGACAAGGTGCATGGAATGGGCAGGTAACACTGGAAAAGAACATATTCCAGAAACACTTGCAGTACTGGGAACAAACGTTTATTAGCTAATAAACGTTTGCTCCCAGTACTGCAAGTGTTGCTGGAATCTAATCTTTTCCAGTGTATAGGGCAGAGACAGACAGACAGGCAGACAGACAGACAGACAGACAGTTAGTTAGTTAGATATAGATAGATGCCGACTATAACAAGGAGATATGAGAACAGTGAGGAGAGTTTGTGCATTTACAGAAATGCGTATAATGTGCAAGTACAATGTATTCTAATTATATTCACATGAACAAGTCTGCAGAATGCCATATGTGCATTAGGTGTCGTAGCTTGCAGACTAGCGCTATAACAAACTATGCACCTCATCAAATACATTACAGACTATTACCAGCTGTCCCATGTAACACAGCTCCAGGACGGAGGTACCATATGTACAGAAAATGACTTATGACTTCTGTGTACCAGCCTGCTACGGTTAGTCATTTAAAAAGTAGGAGTAGACACTGCTCAGCTTCCCTGGTAAATAGTGTGTGGAACACATTATTATGCCTAAACAGCATACAGCAGATAGCACACTGCGTATGCATTAATGAGTTCAAAAGATGAGATGCCACATACATAAGCCGGTACACCCCGCACACACACACACCTGCCCGTCTGCGATAATTTGAAGCTTTTACTCTTCTGAGCTTTGTTCCTTTTTTCTGAAAGACAACGTATGCCTGCTGCCTTATTTATAATAGAGTATTTCAAATTGTTTCATCCAAGAACTCCCACATACAAAGGCTCTAAGTGAGGCACTATGCCTCCTGCTGATGTCCTTACTGCATGGTAATACTAGACAGCAAGGAAAGACAGGTGTTAAAAGGAGAATCTGTCTCAAAACAATGCAACAGTTTGGCTCCTCATGTTGAACTCTTTATACAGGCTTACTCTGACGTTTGCCATTTTGTTTCATCTCGAGAACAAGTGAAAACATGCAGTTACAAGGTTACGAGTGCTAGTTACAAGGTTGCCATGTGGAAGCGTATTGGTGAATAATGCAATACTGTTTTTCATTAGCTGCATTGATGTTGTTATTTCATTTGTTATGGTTAAAGCAAAACCGAAGTATGACAGCTTTATTTCAAGTAAAAGGAAACCTTAATTTGATGGAGTCGTTCAATGTAGAAACTAGTAGGCCAACAATATTAAATTACAGAGATGAAGTAGAGGCAAAAAGAAAATAATACATTGCCAAGAGCCAACAGTATCTGTACAGATAGCACAGTTTATGCATTTGTCAAACTGAAATGACCTGAACTGGATGCAAACATAATCCTCTGCATACAAGCCAACCATATTTGCCCATCATGAATAACTAAAAGATTTCTTCTTCAAGCTGAAGATATATCTCATTGAAATTGCTTCTAGGAAAGCTTTTACACAACTTTCACACAATCCTGTGAAAAGGTAAGGCTGAGCATGTGTATTTATTTTATTTTTTACATTGGATTGGAAAATATTTAAAGTTATCCACCTGATTATCTTTTGTGAGTGCAGCATCCAGTTATAGAAGAGTGTAGGCAGTTCACACATACTGCTGAGTAGAAATGCCACGCCGTGACGCACAGATCAGAAAATACACGATGATTGACTCCTCGCTCGGTAGCTTCGCACAAAAAAAACAGACTTCAGTGTTATAGGAAGGTAAAGTCAACGTCACATCCGGTATAGACCTTCCTACTTTGTACAGCATAAATTACAAAATATAAGTAAACTATGCAATGTACTGGTCTGGCTTCCCAATATGTCACAGAATTTTGGGATATGTTCCCACTTACAGAATTTGAGGGCAATTTAACTACATATGCACAGGTTTTGATGTCTTGAACATCGCAGAGATCAAGTAGAACTTCACTTCCCATCATTCACTTATATCTCTTCTTTTCCTCGACATCTGATGTAAATCTATAAAACAAGCAATCATTTCTCCCATTATCACGGTCGCGATCAGGTATAAAACATGACAAGTCAATAGTAGTTCTACCCTCACCTATGTAATGTTAGCAACCCGGATCATAGATTAAGTTTTGGTTTATCCTAGTATGTATCTGGGATGGCTGCCGAAGCTGTAATTTTGTGTCCTATGTTATATAAATTTGTGACCTGTCCGTATCTACAGCATTTTTAGGAAAAGACAGTGTAAAATCACACATTATTTATTTGTTTATGATGCAGGACATAGCTACTATTTAAGGGGAAAAAGCAGTGTATAGTGTAATTTGGTTATATGAAGATGCACTTCTCGGCAACAATGGCTAGCCACACTAACATAGCTAGCAGCTCAGCTACTTTGTTTTGAAACTTGTGCACACGGTTTAGCAATCCATGGCTTTAAAATACATTTCCTGCAGCAAAGAGACCACAGATAGCTATGAAAAGTTAGTTTTTTTAATGTATTTTTTTGGTCTTTTTCAACTTTTTTCATAGGATTGAAGACAGGGCAGAGAAAGAGGGTATGACATGCAGCAAAGGGCAATTCAAACCCATGCCGCTGCAATGAGGACTTCATCTTAATGGTAAACGCTCGACCAGTTGAGCCGCCACAGCACCCCAGGAAAAGTTACTTTGATGCCACAGATTTCTAAACAAACTCACAGTTTTTACTGCTAAGATCACAGATTGTTAAACCGTATGCACGGATTCCAAAACAGTCGGGATTTCCACATCCGCTTTTTTCCAAAGATGGCCGGCAGACTTTGATTTGACTTGCTGGTACTGTGCTTCCAAGCAGTGCGTTCATCGCTGGTAGATTGGGTAGGTAGATTGCAATTACTTAGTAGAAAAAGTAGAATGGTGTGCCCATCCAACCCAACTTGGGTGCAGGTGCAGGATAAAATCAGCAACTTACAGAGAGACAAGGAAGGATGTCCGCACACTGAATACAAGCTCCCAAAGAATTTAATGCAACATTTCGACCAGCACGGTCTTCGTCAGGCAAAGCACCCATGTGAAGAAAAAAGGGCTATGTATACTCAGGCAGGTAATGACATCACAATTACATACAGGTGGTCACATGACATGACATTTAACTTGCCTATAAGCCCCCAGAATAATGCTGATACTGGGTATATATAATACACATAACAGATAGTAGGCTCAGAAAGGCATATGTGCCATAAAATAATCAAATAGCCTAATGATACAGTGAAAAGTAAACAGTAGTCAGCCTGGGGGAATGAACAGATAATGAAATGGCCACCAGGCACCTATATGGAGGCAATTATAAAAAGGGCTTTTTCCTCATTTAAACCAGACTAGTGCAGTGCCCGTTTGCTTTGAGCCCCGCTGCTGCACAGAGCGCTGTTCGCTTGTTTATTCAAAGTTTATTAATATTGAACGTGTCGCGTGTCCAATCCGACACTGACTGCACGTCCTTGGGTCCCCAGCAATACACCCGCCAAGTGTGAAGTAGATCGGGCGAACGGTTCTCAAGATATGTGAAGGACACACATACAGACAGAGATTCCTTGTTTATAGTATGATGGAGACATGGTATTCAGTGAGTGGATCCAAAAACCCTCATGCTGGAGAAGTTTCTTCTCCAGTTCCCCTCCCCTGGGGGTTTGGTGACCTTCTCAATGCCAATATACGTATCTGAGAGTGCTGATATTATGGCCGGCCTGTTTGAAGTAGAGTGCAATGTGGCTGCGTTCATCTCCAGTCCTGATGTTGTTACGGTGCTCACTGATGCAAATCCGTAGAGCTCTGGAGGTTTTACTATGAAAGCTTAATATTAGCTTAATACTTAATATTGAAAATTAATCACAGCTGAATTCATAACATTGAAATATTTTACTTTGAATACCATGTATGTGAATTTAGTGGTTCTGAATTCACCTCTTTGAACTTAAAATATCACATTTCTTGATTTGCAATTTCAAATTTTTTTCTAACAGCTAGCAGTACTGGCTCAGCAGCTTGTGGTCAAGAGTCCTGTCAGCGTGTGGCTGTATGTTTTGATATTAGAACAACCAACAGCGTTTCACTACTTTCACTACGATGGCAGGCAAAAAAAGGAAAGGGGACATAAGAGTAAACATGCAAGTAGGCCTAATGGTAGCTACTGTTAGAGTGATAGATAAACACTAATCCTATTTTAATGAGTCTTCTATAAATATTGGATTCATGTTATCAGATGAGTGAAGCAAGGAGTTGCAGTTGATGTGTATAATGCATTAGTGATAATAATAGTTGTAGGCTACATTAGAAATTAATTGTAGGCTAATGATGTACAGTATATCCAGCAAAGAAAGGTAGCATAGCTATTTTCTCTTCATGTGAGCATGATTGCTTGTAGTCACTCACATAAATCAATGTAAATTTCAGATGCAGGATGAAGGGTGGAGCAGCAGCACAGGGGCAGGCAGCAGGTCTCCTACAGCTGAGGCTCAGGTAACATTATGGTCATAGAGAGGGGAAATATGAACATGTCCATCAGGACCAGGTGAATTATCCCTACCACTTTCCAAAGTAAACCTACGCCCTTGCTGGTTATATTAATGTTATTATGCTCATAGTCGAGGTAAACATAATCGCAGTAAGATATGTGGAGATCGCATTAAGATGTGTTAATTGTAATGCTGCCTGTCTTGGCCAGGACACTATTAAAAAATAGAGAGACAAAAGAGAAAAAATAAATAAAATACACCATAGTCGCATTTCTTGAACTGTGACCAATTAGCGCATGCAGCTCACCATGTGAAGGTAAAAGTTAATTGTAGTCTGTACTGGGCGAGATTAGGTTGTTATTTTTACCAATAGCTGCCATCCACAACAGCTTGTAGGATAGGATTTCAGTTGATATCGCTATATCCATCCAAAGGCAGCTTATGTGCGTTCCATCTGCAGCCTCTAATTTGATGTGGTGCGCATTTTCAAATCGCTGCGCAATTACGCACACCTCAATACCTTCTGCACAGCTTCCAAGTTTCTACAGTGCAAATTAGGAGGACGGTGACACTCTGGAGACACGCTGGACACAGCGGCTCACAGCTGCATCCAAACACACCGCAACAACTGCATGTGTCGTCTCCTTCCTTCCAACTGGTTTCCCAATAGTAGAGCCTGAAGCATGGCATGATGTAATTGTAATAGAGATAGATAGGCATATGGCTGCGACGAACAACATGATCTGGTAGAGCACAGTCAGTAGTAGTAGTACTTGTTTTGATTACATTTGAAAGTGACAGGGCAGGAAAGGAGTTTTTTTTTTATCAAAACATATGTAAGCTATAGGCTGTGTATGCCATTTCCACAATTCTCTCTCGAAAAATGGAAGTGCTTCAGTCATGTAAAGGGAGTTGTCAGTTTATGCAATCATGTAAACTGCTTAATCAGACTATCTCCTTCATCGCAGTATTGGCAATAGTCACATTATTGTGTGCATGTAAATTCACTCGATGTGTATTTTTTTTCTTTTCTTTCACTTGAATAATTACAGTGCTTCATTAGATGATGTGATGGCATTTAATCTGAAAGACCAGCTCCCATTGTGATGAAACTGTTCACCAGTTAAACTATAACTGAAACTAACAAGAGTGTAACAAAGTGTTACATTCTGGGTCAGATTTCACCAACCATAAGATATGAGGTAGACTATAAAATACATCAGACGCATCGGAAAGAAACAGGTTGCATACAAAACACAGGAGCACATATAAATAATTTAAGTATGCTCTTTAAACGGTGCACTGCAATATGAAACTACATGGCTAAAAAAAAACACTCAACATTAGTTTGTAATCACTGTTTGTTTTTTTCTGTTATGATTAATATAATTTCCCCTACGTAGCATGTTCTGGAAGTTTTGGTCGGCAGCGCAGCAATAACCATATTTGGATGTTTGAAGTAAATTCATGAATTAATTTATTTGAAATCTTGTCGATTTGAAATAAAGTTAGATGCTTAAAGCCCCTCTACTTCCTTCACGTTCATATAGTTTGCTGGAGCAGCCAGAGAGGGGCCTGACGCTGGAGGTCTGCAGCCAGGCCCTTCTGGATCAGGTGGCTGACGGACCGTGCTCTGATAATCAATGCAATTGGTTCGATTGCATTCAGACTCGATTGCCTATAGCCTGTCCTTGGTAGCCCGGATGTTGCAAACTGAATTTTTTCGACTTTCGAATTTTTGGATCTCAATTTGACCAGTCAAATTTGAATGATGTTGCATTTGAATTTTTTTTACTTGAATTTTTTGGAACCGAATTTGACCAGTCGAATGTGAGCAACCTGAATATGTTATTTGGAAATTCTAAAAAACTTGAATTTTTGGATCTAAATTTGTGAACACTGAAAAAAATATATTTCAATTTCAGCTTTTGAAATTGCAAATAAAGAATTGGGTAATATTTTAAGTTCAAAGAGGTGAATTCAGAACCAATAAATTCAGATACATGGTTTTCAAAGTAAAATATGTCAGTGTTATGAATATTCAGTATTTAGTGGCTGCTAAAATTCAATTTGTTATGCCCCTTATTTTCTTTCATATTTTACTCACATACGCTATAGCCCACATGGACAGCGGATGAGTTAGATGATGTGGGTGGTGCTGCAGGTGATTGTGCCACATATAGGAATACTTTGGCCTGAGTGGGGGTGGCTAAAGGACTTACACCTGTGTGTAAAGGCGGATTGGGAGCAGTTGTCACATCTGTAGTTACCAACAGTCAGAGGGGGCATGTTTGATGGCACTTGGGGAGAAGGCATGTCAGATTTGACAAGAATGTCGAGGGAAGGTAGTAGGTCATTTGAAAACAACCATAGCGGGTTCTGTAAAAACATGTTTGAGTTTAGGATCTGTCCCGATGATATGCCAGTGTCTTCAAATGATATTCCGAAGCTCAAAGCCCAATGGGGAGTATTTGGTGATGCACAGGGCAGGGCATTATTGAATTTCTTATGCACCCCCTGTGCTTGAAGGCACTCCGACACATCGCTGAAGTGGTCACTCGCCACATCGATCCATTCCCTATTGTATCCTCTCCTGAGGAATCTGTTGGTGAGGTCGGCAGCCTGTCTGCTATAGGAAAACTCATCACTGCAAATTCTGCGAAGACGGTTGAACTGACTGAGAGGCAGAATCTTGATGAGTCGCTTAGGGTGGAAACTGTCCCCCACAGGATTGTGTTTCTGTTTGTAGGCTTTAGATATATATCTGTGTTCAGTTGCCTTCCCTTTCGTATACTTTCACGTAGTGCTTAATTTGACCTGCATTCCGGTACCTATTTGTGTGGACCCGGCACCTGGTGGCATGAAAGGCTTTTTTTTTTGTCTGCCATGTAATACTCACAATAGTTGACTCTCCTTTCCCCTCCCTTCCAAAAACCTAACTGTCTCATTTCCATATGAAAACAGGTGATTACCCTATTAGAAAGTAACAAGTGCATAGTAATCACTTCACACATGAGTGAGCTGCTCTGCAGAGTGTGTTATGGTAAACTTCAGACAGCGTCACGGCTAAAAGTTGAATTTGCTGTCCATATGTCCGCTGTGTGGACTATTTTGGAAAATTAGACAAGGTAAGCATTATTTTTTTGTTTGTAAACGTGTTAGCATATTCTGTAATCTATTAGGTCTCTGCTGGGACAATCAAAATTCATATCTGCATAGATGACTGCTTTTTTTGGAGTGCGGACCTGCAAGTCCCACAGTTAAATATGCGGGAAATTGCACATTATGTTGAGTGTCCAGAAATAATTGGTAATACCATGAGAATTGAACATGAGTAAAGAACATGAGTGAAGGGCTGTAAGCCCCACATTAATGTGGGCATTTCAAAACCAGCACAGTCCAGCTGAGTGTCGCATTTAGGCTGACTTCTAGCTGCACCACGAGCCATTTTATTGCATTATTCGCTGACATCGTTTCCTACATTCAAAATCGATATCCTATGAAAGTATTTGTATTGAATATTGATGCGTAACTACTCAAACCAGAATTTCTCTGGTAAATGGTTGAAGCCATTGCAGTTTCCTTTATGAATGATTAGGATGTCTCATAGTAGCCTATTTGGGCATTTTTATGTTGCAACCCGGTCTCATGGCAGTTCGTGAAATAGTCACGAAATTTAATCTATTGATTTGTGTACATGGACACGATTTTTCCATTTTTTTTGTGACACTCAGCACGATTTTCAAACTAATGTATTTCAATTGGAAGTATCTTTCGTGCCCTGCAACACGTTTTTTTTTCTGTCAGTCGGGACTCAGGAAGTAGTTTGACATTGAAATAAAACTGTGGCCAGTAAGGGTGTTGTGGTCGGGCTGGTGGATGGGCGTATATGTTTGCCTTCAATGCCGACGACCGGGGTTCGATTCCTAGCGTGTTCAAAGTATATTTCAACCGTAAGCCACATTTAAATTTTTAACAAACGTTTTTCTTATTTGAAGTCCCACTGACACGGAAGTTAGAGCGTCTTTAGCATCTGTACTGTGACGTATTTCCCAGTGAAATGGAATATTTGAGCGGTGTACAGTTACAAGAGGGATTTAAATCAAATCCTTCGCATTTGATTGGACCGCTAAACAGTGGGCGGGGCTTAGAGTTTAGCGCGATACGGAGCTACAGAGAGAAACAGAGCTACAGAGGACTGTTGGCTCCACACACACCTCCCTCACCTGTTGTTAGATCAGGAGGAGGACAAGGGAGAGATGAATGAATTAGACCTCAGCGACATTGTTTTGGAAATGAAGTTTTTGCCCACTGATATCTAAACACACATCTCTTCCTATCTCTCTCCATATTGCTCTGTCAGCTACTACGACCCAGAAACGGTGAAGTGTGGTTTTATATGACCGGTGTGGCTAGCTAGAGGTTGAAGAATGATTGATGGGTGGATGTGATGATATTATTGGTTGAAATTAGTTGGTTCATGCTTATGTAAGCACACGGCATATTTTGTTTTACAGGAAGAAAACATGATTGGATTTTGATATAAGAATACAAAGAAATTGATTTTTTTTTTTTTTGGGCATATATTATTAAATAGGTGCACAATATGACCGGGGATGTGATCTAAAAGGGTTAAAAATGCATTTTTCATTTCATCTCGACTTTAACCATGACCAAACCATTTCTCTAACCTTAACCAAGTTGTTTTAGTTGCCTAACCATAACCGTAGTAGTAGTTTTGTGCCAAAACTTACATTTTCAAATTCGTGGTGGAGGAACATAATTCAGGTCGTGGTGGAGGCACGTTTTTTAGGTTGTGTTCATTGCACGAAAAATGGCAAAATCGTGTCCATGTACACAAATCAATAGATTAAATTTTCATGACTATTTCACGAACTGCCGTGAGACCGTGTTGTATGCTGTGCACAGTGCAGTTATATCTTTAGTCTACTACTTGAAGGTCAGGTTTGTAAAAATGAGCATTATGTAGCCTATGCAATAATCAAATATTGTTATAGGTCTCCAGTAGTAGGAGCTCTAAGGTCATATAGTCAGTCATTTCGTAATGTTTCGGCTGTTAGTTCTACAGTAAGCTATATGGCTGCACTGAGCACCACCGTGCCTCCAATGCGCTTGTTGCCTTGATATGTTCTGGAACCTTTTCCCTCCAGACAGACTCGCGGGAACACCGACCAGTTGGTGTTGCGGGATCTCATCATTTACAAAATAAGCACTGCTTTCACGTCAAGGAAATGTAGAACATTGTTTATTACACTCCATCGTAAATTTCAAATGTTCAGAAGAATGTTTTCTTCACATGGGTCCTTGCTCGTGAAACTATGTCTGCGCCAAGATGTTGGAATTGCAGTGCAAAGTTTCAGAAAAAAAGAAAAAGGATATCACAGAGGTCTGTGTTGTCACTCACCAGCCCGAGGAATCACTCATTGTCATGGATGAAATATATTAATAACACATGCGAGGCAACACTAACAAATTTTAACTCATCTTGTTGGATTGAGTGCATTCACTGCACAGAAATGTTGCAGCCTGCCTTTTGATTGTGTTACAATGGGTATACGTGACTTTAACAAAGTCTAAAAAATTTAGTAGCCAAAGCATTAAATGTAAAATGAAGTTTTATACTTTGAAGTGTTTTAGGAATTAGATTATTTACATGAGGTGGCAAGTTTTTAAATCCACAAACGATCAAATCTGTAGTCCTGTTTAGCTCAATAGGCAAAGTATGGCACTACCACTGTCAGGATCAGGGATTCAATTCCCACTGGGGCCACCCATGCATAACATCCTTTAAAATGGAAGGCGCTTTGGATCATACTTATTTTGCAGGGATTCTTTAATGTAGACATTTCATGTTCTTATAGGGAAATATCTGGGTTTCAAGTAAAGGAGAAGAATCCTCAACCCTGCAAGATATTCTTGTTTATAGAAAAATCATTCTGAGCATCCAAGGAGCAATAGAGAGTAGTGTTGTAGTACTCGAGATCGGTCTTGCTCTCGAGACTGGTCTTAAGACCACATTTTGATGGTCTCGGTCTCGTCTCGGAATCGACTGCATTTTTACTCGGTCTTGACTCAGTCTCGGACAAAGAGGACTCGGAATTTTATTTCAAGACCAGTCAAGACCACAATTGCAGTAACATCATTACCTGCTGGTGCATTGTCTGATTTATTTATTTTTTACTGTGATTGGATATAAAACTTTCCCCCTTCAAATTGCAACCGATAACTTGGCTTATTTTAAGTTTGAAAGTTTATTAACCATTAACCGCTGCCACCCTCACCCCCCTCTGAGCTGCACCAAGAAAGAGAACGCAGGATACAGAGGAAGAGAGCACCATGTGTGGCTGAAGAGGAGAGAATGAGATATTTGCCTACAGAAATCACAGAAAGTTTTGCAAAACAAGTTCTAAAAACAAGCACCGATTCTATACAGGCCCGTTCAGTTCAGTTCAATTCAACGCACTGCATTAAAGCATTGCGACACAG
Source organism: Centroberyx affinis (assembly GCF_046629955.1). Classification (NCBI taxonomy): domain Eukaryota; kingdom Metazoa; phylum Chordata; class Actinopteri; order Beryciformes; family Berycidae; genus Centroberyx; species Centroberyx affinis. The sequence continues at coordinate 172,584 of NW_027280252.1, forward strand.
GTATCGGTTAAATTATTTCACTAACGTTACTTAAATTCCACAAGGTAATAACGTTACCGTTAAAGTCTGTAGTGCAGCAGAAGACGTGTTATCAGGTTACTGTGTAAACCGTTACTAACACAGGTGAGTAAATTGTGGAATTTTAAGTTTCACTTTCGTCTGCACAGCGGGGCTCTGGCAGATTGAGTAGGGGAGAGCGGGGCAAGTTGTCACATTAGTCAAAGTCAAAACACTCACATAAAAACAATTTGTAGCCTATACATGACAGTAAATTATGAAAATTGTAGAGTGTTTCTTCTCATTTCAGGAACCAAATAATTATACATTGTACAAAGCAAGGGTCAGCTATAACCTGCTAAAATATTTTAATGTTTTAGTGAAGCTCTGTGCTCAGGGTGTTTTAACACTTCTGTTTCATTCTGCCCACTGTCTTGAGCCTTTCCAAAGGTCAGTGAAATCAAATTGCAATGTCCTAAATAATGCTTTCTTTCTTTTTAAATCTTAGCAGAGAAATGGTGTAAGTGTTGAGCCATCACTCTGATTACACGGTCTTGAAAATGGACTCGCATTGGTCTGGTCTCGGTCTCGACTCGGTCTCGCCCCCCTCAAAGTCTTGGTCTTGACTCGGACTTGATATGCTCTGGTCTTGGTCTTGACTCGGTCTCGGTTTAGGTGGTCTCGACTACAACACTAATAGAGAGGCAGAAAGACATAGAGCGGCGATAGAGTGACAGGAAATGAGAATGAGTGGAGAGACAACTTGTGTGCCATAAACAAAGCCCTTAAGTCTTCAGAGCAATATGCCATGCACAGCCACTTCCATCACCTCCGTTAAGGGTATATACTATGTTAGCTGGCCAAGCATCCACCGCAATATACAGAGTCATCAGTTTCACCTAAACGACAATCCCATTGGAGCGTTCAGAATGGTTCTTAGTGAACCTCCAGAGAAACCCTCACGCGGTTGTGTCACTTAAACTACATTCAGTGGATCACATGAGCCCAGATGAAACAGGCTTTAGCACAGAAGCTTTCAAGTGTGATTCAGACACTGAAAATCCCCAGGCTGTGAGATATGATGGAAAGCTACAACATTCAGCCACTGGCTCATTGACGCCTGCACCGGACAACCACTCTTAATTAGCACACATTGGTTCAGCATAGATTTCTGCGTAGACACAGAGTGATAAAAACCCATTGGACATGTCTATATCGGGCTCCCGTGGGACGCTTTATAGAGCGCAGTCTAGGGAGACTTTGGCTTGCGCTTTAGATTGATCATCAAGTCATTACTAGTCATTAAATGTGGTATGCTTTACAGGCATGGCTCAGGTTTTTCTCCTATATCATGCGTCTGATCCTGTTGGGACATAGAGACCTCGCTCACAAGGTGGGCTAATAGTCCCCAGGCATGTTTCTTTTGGCAGTGATGCATCAACAACGCTTCAAAGACAAACAGAATAAAACAAATCTTAATGATAGAGCCGGTCTCTGCTGGTATTCTAATGGGAACAGAAACAAACACAAGGACAGAGAAAAGGACAACCAATTACTTACCACTACATATGATGTAGTGGTAAGTGGTAAAAACACATAATGATTGCACACACACACATGCATTAACACATACGCACAATACCAGTACATTAAATCAGATCCCAGGTGCACTTGGTTCTGTATAAAACAATATATCCCCCTTTGCTCAGTTCCGGTTGTAATTACAGCTGAAGTTATTATGTAAAAGTTATTTAAGCGGCTTCTTCCTCCATTCAGTCTTCACTCAGAAGATAACTGTTAAATGTTGTGACACAGTCTTGCAGAAAATATATCATGAAATGCACAATGTTTCTTGTTCTGTCTCGTCTATGAAGAGATGAAACAACTATATTGTTCAGGTTGCTTGTGTTTAAAGTAGCAACTATCACAGCTTGCTTGCCTTCAGCTTCTTCTTGATTTGTTTTTTGTTTTGGTTCTTTTTTTTACTTAGAGTGCCTTTCAAAAGCTTTTCAGAAGCACAGAAACTATATATATTTATTAGAGTATATATACTCTAATAGATGATGTATAATTCCTTATAATATTCCTTTACAATTACACCATCTAAGGTCAGGTAATTTGGAAGCAACCTTTCTGAAATCCTCTAAGAGTGAGGCCGGTCCTTCCCCGAGACGGAGTGGATTCTGGCAGGCGTAGCAGACTCAGCTGTCGTCTTCCTTGGCGGTGCGACAAGTTGATATTTCATTTGAATGCACGGTGCTCTGAGCACTGACGCAAAGGCTATTACCCAGAGTGCCCAAGTGGGTTGGCCAACAGTGCTAAGGCTGTGCGGTGAAGCACTTCAAAGAAATGAAAAGTGTGTAAGAAAACAAAATATACCTACTGCTTCCTATTAAATGGTATACCATACCACAGGTAATACACGTTAAAAGGAAGAGTGTGTTGCTTTGGGGCAGATATTCAAGGTTATAGACTGCCAGAAAAAGTAAAAAACATTTTATAGGTATAGACTGTATGCATACACACTATACGTTCTGAAAATCTACAGCATAGATAGAAATAACGGTTGAGTTGCATAATTCCCAAGCACAACAGAATGTGATTGCGGGGAAATAGTTGTCAGTGATAACAACAGCTTAAGAAGCTTTAGTCGGTACACTCTGCAATCAGACTACCTGAAACATGTGGAAGGCATAGAGATTTGGGAGCTTCAAAAATGAACTTGCTACAGCTCCAAACTCCCCCCCAATCACCCACCCACACACACACACGCACACACACACGCCATCTTCCCCTTCCCTCCCTGACTGTCTTCCTCTGACACAGGAGCCAAGGGTTTTAAAGTGTGTGATGTGTGATAGAGCTTAGGCAAGCAGAATTCTAGGGCACTACAGTGTGTGTGATATATTACATTATTGAGTGTGTTCACTCAGATTTAAGGCACATAAAATTAAAAATACTTTTAGGGCACAGAAGTATGTGACATATCACCAGTCACAGGGCCCATCATGCAACAGTGATTAATTGGACACACTGGCATTACAATATTGAAATGTACCTTTTACACACTTAAAACCCATTATTTTACGCCCATTAATTTGAAAATTGGAGTGAGCTGTAATTTCAACTCACAGCAAAAGCATGAAGCAGTATAAAACGACTGATTTATGATAAAAGCTTCTTTTATAACTACTGGGGAAGAGTTGCAGCTGCACACAGCACATGCAGAGATAGGAGGAGCGGTCCTAAGCACACGCTGTACAGTGTAACAAGGACAAGATGTATGAAAAATGTGAGCATAGCCGGTTATTATCACACCAGCGGTAGCTGCGAAAGAAATACTGCATAAATTGGACGGCATGCATTAAAAATTTAAATGAAATTAGCACACAATTTTGTAACCTCAATTATTCTGTCTTCATTTGCGAGGGATGTACAGAGTGACAGAGGTCTAGTGAGTCTGTAACCTGCTGAAGCGTAACAGCGAAGGAAAGGCCAACCCACACAAGCACATCCTTGGAATCAGAGTCAGAGGCGAGGGAAGGGATTTACTCAGTATATTAAATTATTAGTGGTTATAGTTATATATAGATGTGTCTACGGGGTGATAGATAAGACGGGCAGACAGGCAGGCGGAACACAGACAGGCGGAGAGAGAGACAGACAGCTAGATAGATAGATAGATAGATAGATCTGTTGACCCCTTACTATTTTATACTACTGTCACTAACGAAAATCATCTGATCCCTAAAATATTAGCACTTAAATTAGGACCTAATGCCATGATTATGTACATTGATTTGCTAATCTAAGCATTAGCATTTCAGATTAAAGGGATTAATAGGATTCAGGATAAATGGTTTTCTTTTCTGTAAATTAGCAACACATATTGACGTCTTATTTATCCACAAATAAACACAGATAACAGTCGCCTCTAATCAAACATCAACTCCTCACTGTAAGTGCAGGACAGAAGTGGCTGTAGCTATGTGGAATCATGAAATTGTTTACATTGTTTCTAATCCTGTTATTCCCATGAGATAATATGTATAAAACCAGATCCTTGTTCTCAATGAAGCATGCAAGTGACTCTTTGCGTGCTTTGCATTGCAACTTGAGGTAAACACGCATGGTTGAAGACACTTGTAATGGAGTACTATAATTGCTGTCTCACAAGCTTTTAAGTGCGGCGCTGACTGACATAGTGCACCAACAATAAATAGTGTAAATTAAAAAAAAATATGAGAAACAACTGTCTCATAGATATCATGGCCTTTCACAGCCTACTTATGGGAACCACTTATTGTACTTGTCAAGGTTTTAGGGATTTCATTTGTAAGGAGGGAGACCTTTAAAAGGCTAATTGGCTATTTTGAATGTCAACTTCTTACAACAGCAATTCTTACGTGGCCATAGAGGCAGGTAACCATGGAAAAGGCAGCCTTAATGAGAAGTGTTTGGAATAGTGACTTTTTAGAGGCGCTTCAGCCAAGCCTTTCTGGTCCGGCGCCTAGCTACAGCAGAGCCAGAGCGCAGCCCGAAATGGTGGTGACTTTGGGAGCCTTAAAAATCTCCAGCATGCATATAATGTACTTATTGAAAAAACTATGGTTTAGCCTATTTGTCTATAGCTTAATTCTAATCAAACATGCATTACTTATTAGACCATACAATTGATTATGAACTTGATGAGTTCTGTTCCAAAATTACATATTCACTGTTTGAGAAAAGTGACACATGCTCACAATAAATAATTGATTGCACAAAAATGATGGCATTTTTTTTTAAAGGGATAGGCAGCAGCTTAATTCCTTGGTTGATAAAATAATTAATAACACTTACAGGTAAGAGAAATTGGATAATGAACTTCAGGTAATGATTTGCGTTTTTTCCAAAATGAATATAAAGCATTGTGGAAATGAATTTTTAAATTAGACGTTATTCACTACATTTAACAAACACAGTGGTTGGGGTATGGTCTGCTTCAGTTGTTCTTGTTTTATTTTTATAGGCAATACTACATGTATCCCGCAGTTTTATGGATTATTCTGTGCAGACAAACAGTTTGCTTCTCTGAGAACTGCATAGAAATAATCAGGTCGTATTACTAATTCTTCAACATTTACACCCACGGTGCTTAACATTCCAGCTAAGCGACTATAGGGGTGGAAGCACTTGTCAAAAAGTGACAGCAGGACGTTTTTACCGGCCCATACCATGAAGGATATTAGCACCTCGCTGTAAGTCCATTTCTCACGGACCCACACACAAGTATTAGCTCAGGGAGCTGTGACAGAGCAGCCAGCCGCGGTGATCGAAAACAGTCATGATGTCATGGAGAATATGACGGGCTGACTCCACAGTGTTTCAGCTGGCTACTGTACTGCAAGCCTACAGTAAAGGTTGAAGTCATGGTGTGGTGTGATGGTGTGGGCGAAGCTCTGCTCTGGTATGCAGTAGAAGTCAGCAGCGTGGAAGGTTTCTCCACCCAGTAATGAGTTTGTGAAAGGTAATAATTACATTTAATCAGATCTGCCTCACTGCTTAACTTTTCACCGCTTTCCTCAAGAAATTAGAGCCAGTCCCAGTGTGTCAGAATCACTTTAACTATTCCTAAGGGACTCGTTTTACATAAAGAAATCACCTACATTAACTATGAGAACTTAGAATCACCTACTTTTGGCGTTATAACTGTATCACGGGCAACTCTACACCAACAAAGCAAAAGAGGATAAAGCCATACTACTACATAGCCAACCATATAAAACCATAATAGATAGTGTCCTTCAGCAGCCTATACACAACATAATTAACGTCAGCAGCCATTCATGTACCATATGCTTTTTTTGTTGTTGAGTCTTTTTTGCAAGCTCAGCTCCCGCCGGTTATTGTCAGAGTTTGTTTTCAGTTTTGCATCCCATTTTACACTACATGAGTCTGAAAAAAACCCTTCACAATTCTTCCAAATACACACCAAAAGGACACGAAAAAGAAGGAAAGAGAAGGAGATTTGGGACAAAAGGCGTCATGTAAGAAAGTCCAGGACACTGTGCAACAAAGGGAACAAAAAAACTAAAATGGATGACCTGATGGTACAGTGGAAAAGGTATATCAGATACTGTAAGGGTTTGACGCTGTAAGTGAGTGGTGATGAAATGCATATTAATAAAAGCCAGTGTTAAAAAGTCCCTGATGTGGATATTCAAAAAGTTCACAATGAGGAAATATGCCTGACAATGACAGAATAATCTTCATTGATGGTTTGAGGGTTTTTTTTTTTTTTAACAAATGCTGCAGCCATTTAAACTGCTCAGGTCTTTGTTTAATTATTTATTTATTTTCATTTTGCTGCATCATACCTTAACATAGCTCGGGAATAAACACCATGAAAATCAGTCCAGCTACAGCAATTTGCCAATCTGTGCCACAACCTACTAAAGTGCATTTTATTCACATTTAGATATTCACATTATTTGTTTGTATGAGTACTAGGAGAGACCTTGCTTTCCCAATAAAAGTTATTTATTAGACCATACTGCATTGTTTGTATTATATCTTACCATGTCAAATCTATTATTCAATGAATAAAAGGAGTAACGCCTGTTTCGATCCTCCTTGGATCTTCGTCAGGTCCTTTTTTTCTGACCTGACGAAGATCCAAGGAGGATTGAAACGTTGTCACCAGTAAACTTTTGTGGCATGGAGCAAGTGTGCAGGCGTTACTCCTTTTATTCATTGACACAGTTCTTCTGATAGCCTTGCACCTAGGTGATGTGCGTATAACTACTCCTTCAACTTGAAAATCTATTGTTCAATCCATAGGATTGAAGAGATGAGATACAACAAACAGCGTCCACATGCCTTACAGCAGGTTTTCAGAGCACTTCAGCTGAAGTTTTACAGAGTTGTGGAACTTGGAACAATTACTGTCTTTACCTACTCTAGAAAACTGATGGATTATTGTGTAAATTGAAGGTTAGTCCAGCAGGATTGGCCTGTCACTCTTGCCTATAAGCAGTTTTCCTTCAGCAAAATGCTACTGCAAAAATCGTTGCTTTCAGACAAGCAGTCATCATGCACCTGTGTTGTTCATGGTGGCAACTCTCCCAGTTGAAGGACCAGCAAATATGCAGTTTCAATGTCTGTCGTTTGTACAATTTTGTTGTGGAATTCATCTGTGTTGTGCTTGTTATTGAAAACGTTGTTTTACTCATTACTTTTTGTCCAAAAATATAACATTATTACTTTAGTTATTACATCCTCAGAGCAGTAATTGGTGACGCTACTCATTATATTAGGCATACATTTTCTATTACACCACAGAAATTGGCAATTCTGTCCTCTCCAGCCTTTAAACTATTGGAATAACTCATTACCTCGCCTGTATGCTTCTGTGTGAATGATCAGGGAAACCAGCCTGATGTGTTCTTGTCTTGCTTTTGCTAGATAAAATCAAAGTAGAGGGAATATTTCCACCTGGAGAAAGTAAACTTTACCACCATTTCGCATCTATATCGGTTCAGTGCGTGTCAACTAAGAGGACAACTAGGCCTAAATGAGGAAAATGAAGTGTGGTCAGTTTCTGAGAGAGGATGATGACAAAATTGAAGACTTATTTGGGGCTGGTGACTGTGATGTCATTCTTGAAACTGAAATAGTATAGACTGCATTACTTGTTACTCTGAAACGTATAGTAATATTGCTGTAACATGTAGGTGACAACAATTACAGTATCACAATGTGACACTTCTACACAGATGCGTGGGAATGCATCCCTCCAGCCAGTCACTTTCTCAGTTAGCCTAATATGGAAATTTAAAATAGACAGCTGCTTAACTGCAACAAGTGAGAAGTCAAGTCAAGAGAACAAGATGGATTACAGGAGGGCCATTTGAAAACATGTAGTTACAAAGTAACTCAATAAGCTTTGTACACACATGCCCTCATATAGGCCACTCTGTTGCAGCTTGCCTGTATTTGCATTTGTGGCCATATGCGTGCATTTGTGCATGAGTAATAGTACTTTCACATTGCAATATCCCAAAGGACAGAAGTTGCATTGAAAAGACCATATCAAAACATCTTAAGACTGTGAATCAAAACAACTCCAGACTGCCTGCCACTGACAAAAACATATCATGATCTACTCTGTGAGGAGAATTCTACAATTCCTTTGAGCCCAAAACGGTGCAAATCTGACACAAACTGTGCAATGCAAGCCCCTGAAATACTGAAGTGTGGCTTTTCAGGTCTTGAAGCTGAGTGTTGAATATAGCTGAGTGGTGAATTAAGCTGTGGAGTACCCGTGGTCAGTAAAATGGAGGGGGTAATGAGCAGTGTAGGTTGAAATTGGAGGTGCCCAAGGCTGTCAGAAGAGAGTAGGCGCGGAAAGAGGTAGGACGGAGTCGAAACATGTCAAAAAAGCAGCTTGATTGTGGAGGGACTTGATGATGAGGCCATAGAAAAAAGTAATATATATTTAACTGAAATTCTGGCTTGGGGTTGTACGAATAACCTTGTGATTCTAAAATAACAATGACTCATTTTTACAGAGAATATTATTTTATAGCCATTCATCCTCACCAACTGTGCAATAGCCCAGTATGAGGGGCTGCGGGGGCCAAGGGCCACGTATCTGATCATTAAATTTCAAGCAATTAGGTCTATATAATAGATGACAGTAGTGGGTGTATCTTTTACCCCCGTGATGTTGAAGAGGAAGACAATCTCAGCTGCATTTTTCTCCTCGTATTTAAAACCCGCGAACAGAGAAGGAAAACCTCTTAGTGAATTGTTGCTCTATGCATACACAAACAGATACGAAAGGGGGGGAAATATTTGCAGAAAAAACAGTTTTCTAGGGCAGAAGTATTTTTAAAAATATTGAAGATTTCAGCATCGGACGCAGAAAAAAGCCATGTGAGATTCGAGGAAATGTATGTGTTTTTAAAAGTCGTCTGTTATCCCTATCTGAACACGCCAGTTGCACTCACAGATAAGGTGGACCTGCGCCAGCAAAATCAACCCATTTTATTGCTGTAAGACCACAAGTGCGCTCCTGAATAACTGATGGTGAGCATTTGTCAAATCACCGGGGCTCAGTGGGCTACTCCATTCTCCCCTGGCGAATCGTTTTAAAATGAGACTATCATCCACTTACTTACCCATGTTGTCTCATCGGTTCGTTTCCCCTGTCCGCCGTAGCGCAATCCGCTGCACAGATCACGACTTGCTTAGTGGCGCTCTCCAACAATTGGCACCGTAAACCGCGGAGCACTGCGCGCCTCTTAGAATAACACGAAGGCTGACTCACCTGCCTTCATTCTATATAACAGCCGACACGTCTATAATAACCAATTCAAGTTTGCGCCCATGCTTCCCGACGCCGCACAACTTTTGAGATCTATCACAAATAACCGTGCCATTAAGCCCATGGCAAGTTTAAAGTAATACGCCTGTGCAGGAGGGTTGCATCCGACCAAAAAAGGAAAACGTTCTCTGGGAACAGGTGCACACAAAAATGATGCACGCGTTGCAAAAGTTAGAGGTAAAAACTGGTTTGACTGTGCAGCGGGAAATAGCGTAGTCGCCGATGGAGACCGCTATCCTATGCGCAAACATCCAGAAAAACGGGATTGCAAAGCAGCGATCAGGTAGAGGCAGGCTCGCTGCCGGACCAGGCAGGCACTATCAGGGCTCGTGTGCATTTGCGAGCAGGTTACGTGTGCGCGCCCGAATGCGTGTGGGGGACGCGTGCGTGCGTGCGTGTGCATGCACGCGCGCATATATATGTGTGTGCGTGTGTGTGTGTGTGTGTGTGTGTGAGAGAGAGAGAGAGAGAGTGAAAGAGGCAGAGAGAGAGAGAGAGGCAGGGAGAGAGAAAAAAAAATTCAATGCAGTGTTAAACAGCTGCAGGCAGCTATGGTCGAATATGATCTTAAGATTTTCTGTTTTGTTATTGTTATCTCTTTTTGTTTTTTGTTTGGGTTTTTTTTTTTTTTTTTTTTTTTCATTTTCCTCACCCCAGCTTACCACGTTTGCAGATCTGATAGCAGTCTCTGCCTTTATGATGCTTGTCTTCTGTGTTGTTGTGCAGGATATGCTGAGGGCTATGTGGTGATCATTATAGCATGAGTGGGTAGCCTGATCCCACCTCATGTTGCATAATTATTGTGGATGGGATCGGCTAAATGCAAGAGTTGTATTAGAGCAAGGGAGAGAACACATGCTGTTTGACAAGCTTTCCAGGCCAACTTTTTTATTCATCCTGTGGTGAAACAAGCAGGTTTATTTTCAAGCTGTTTCCCTCATTAGGGAGCATGTCAGACATGATCCAAGCCACGGAGAAAAAAGGTTGTGAAGGGATTCACTGTGTCTGGCTGATGTGAAGTGATAATTGATTAGCTTTGTATCATGTCAAAGCCGCTGTTGGGTCCTCCTAATATTGGCTCTGCCATCTTATTACAAATTGCTACAAGAACATAAAACCTTACCTGTCTTCCTTTCATCCTCGCCTGTGTGTGTTCGTTTGTGCGTGTGTAGGTGTGTGTGTGTGCATGTGTGCGTGTGATTTTATTCTATTTTGAAGTACTTTGTCGAAGTTCTTGTCATAATCTATCACCGGTCCATATTACTTACAAGATTTGATTTAGTCCCACCTTAGTTAATCACTTCAATTTGTGATTCATTTCTGGGACGGTGTTTAGTCTTCTAATAGATACTTATTGTGGATGATTCATACGCAAGAGATGTAGAATGACGATAAATTTTAAAAATGTGTCCATTATAAGATATGACTTGTCTTTCAATTTAGCCTTGTCAGACTATTTTGTGACTTATATAAAGTTTTCTGACTTTGTGACATTGAAAGTATGAGGTGCAAAGTGGACAGGGACAGACCAAAAGCTCTATCCCGTTCAGTGTTTTTATCAGCCAGGCTGTTGGATTGTGGCATTGAGAAAAAAGTCAAAATTTTAACTGAGGTAATGAAAGTACCCAGAGAGTTCATATGATCAATTAAATTATTATACATCTTTATAGAGAGCCTATAAACACCTTTATACAGAGCCTGAAGTTAACCTGAAGGTTATGTTAGTGGTGATCAATTCAATAATTGTACATATATACAGTATATATCGAACTTCAACAAAGTATTTAAACACACGCACACACACGCATGCACACACACACACACACACACTCACACACTCACACAGGCCAGGATTAAAGGAAGACTGGTCATATTTTTTGTTCTTGCCAATATACAGTATACACTACCAGTCAAAAGTTTGGACACATTTGCACACACGCATTTGTCTTTATTTTTAATATTTTTAACATTTTAGAATAATAGTTAAGACATCAAAACTATGAAATTACACAAATGGAATCATGCAGTGACCAAAAAAGTGTTAAACAAATCCAAACTATCTTATATTTTAGATTCTTTAAAGTAGCCGCCGCTTTGGAAAGAAATTCATACATAGGATCAACTTCACTATCTATATTTGTCTAAAAAAACAAATTTCAAGCATTTAAGAATTAAGCCTTTAGATCAAAATGGCTTTAAGAGAATGAAAAACATGGTACATTCAATCAGGTGTGTCCAAACCTTTGAGTGGTAGTGTGAGTGTATATATATATATATATATATATATATAAAATTTAATTGACCATCACTAACATAACTGCTAACTTAATCACGCTCTCTGTAAAGGTGTTTCTTCCGGCATAAAGCCTTGATAATTTCCACAGCCATGTAATTGTCTGCTGTATGTCAGACAAAGTGTAGGCTATTCACCAGTGGGCAGACTGCTTAAAATGCAACGCATAATAAAAGCCCAGTTCATGTGCAACAACTTCCTTACTGACTGCTATAAGCACTAATTAGGAGGCTATTATGGGGAAAACCCATAATTAATGGGGTATACATGTAGAATACAATAGTGCAGAATAAGGTTCTAATAGTGGTTTGTAATGACTAATAATGAACCACACTACTAATATGCATGTTAATAAGCAACTTATTCATAGTTAATATGTGTTCCCTAATCTAAAGTGTCACAATTTTTTGCTATTCTCCAGTGGCCAGCTATGGACAACCATCTGAAATAATCGTTATCATTCATACTAGTAAGTATTAATAATCGTCAAATTGAATAGGCTACGCATAAAAGTTGGGAAGATGCATTAATGAAAAGTTTCCCTCAGACCCTAAGGCATTTTTGGTCACCCCCAATGTTGACTACGTTGTTACGGCCTTGATCCTCATATCACCTTCTCTCAAAGAGCCTAATTTATACTCTTAGAGTAAATGCTCTCCCCACAGTAACTTGTATAATAATTTAACTATTGACTTCCATCTCTTAATTTAATCTTGCAAGCTGTAATGGGATTGGTCAGGTGATATGAGGATCAAGGCCGTAACAACGTAGTCAACATTGGGGGTGACCAAAAATGCCTTAGGGTCTGAGGGAAACTTTTCATTAATGCATCTTCCCAACTTTTATGCGTAGCCTATTCAATTTGATGCAACGATTATTAATACTTACTAGTATGAATGATAACGATTATTTCAGATGGTTGTCCATAGCTGGCCACCGGAGAATAGCAAAAAATTGTGACACTTTAGATTAGGGAACACATACTAACTATGAATAAGTTGCTTATTAACATGCATATTAGTAGTGTGGTTTCATTATTAGTCATTACAAACCACTATTAGAACCTTATTCTGCACTATTGTATTCTACATTATACCCCATTAATTATGGGTTTTCCCATAATAGCCTCCTAATTAGTGCTTATAGCAGTCAGTAAGGAAGTTGTTGCACATGAACTGGGCTTTTATTATGCGTTGCTCTGGCTTATTAGGTGCTAGAATCACATATTATTATTGAGCGTAATTATTAAATTATTGAGGGAAAACCCATAGTTAATAGTTAATGTGTTCCCTAATCTAAAGTGTTACCCAAAAATAAATAACTAAATAAATAACATAAACAATAACAAAAACAATTACGCCCCCCCCCCATAATTTGTATTATGGTTACGGCCCTGGTGCGGATGTACAACAATAAGCCGTGTAACAAGATAAAAATTTCCAAATCTAAACTGAGAAAGAAAGATAAAAAAAAAAGTGGATCTTGTACCTAACTCCTTGTTTGGTCCGGCTCTGGGCAAAGCAACTTCAGTATCCGGCCTACTGGTCAAACCAGCAAACTCACAATTAGATGTGAGGGCTCAACTGAATGTCAGCCGAGTCCAGTTTCTCCCAGCCAGTCGCACACGGAGAACAGCAGTTCTTCGTCTCTGGTGAACTCCACCTAACAAGCTCGACCAGCTCCGGGTGTATGTGGTCTTAGGTCAAAGCTGCCGGTGGGACTCCCAGTAGGCAGCAGATGCAGGCAACTGGCAACAACTTGACCGCCCTCCGGCCCTTCAGCCCTTTACATATCATGCAATGCCGTGATAAAGTAATACTTGATTTTCTACATTTTCACATTGAATTTGGTGATAGCTTTTTGTGAGTTTTAGTAGTTCATATTGTAGAGGGAATATGAGAGTAAAACAAACAAACAGAATTTATTGAGCTGATTACAGGGATATTTTGGTTGACAATTTGGCCTGATTTGGGCAAGCTCTGCCAAATATATACAAATTTTTTCATGACAGCATTATCTATTTGCACAAGCCTATATATAATTTAACAGTCCTGAACATAAGTATATATCTGGGGCATAGGGCTCAGAATTGATTGAAATTGTTTGGTGCTGAGACCGGATTTATCCTTGTTGTTTTTCATGAAGGCAACACACTCTTCCTCAGTTGTACAAACAACAGCAACAATGAAGAAACAGTCACATGGGAGAGAGTGTAGGGGGCTAGACTAGTGTTGGTTGGCAGAATGTGCTGGGATGACTTTTGGATTTTTTTGTTTTTATTTTATGGCTATGCAAGACTCAGTTAACATTGACTTTTTGATGTTACTTATCATATTTAGCACTGTTTGAAGCATCTAGTAGAAAGAAAGTTGATTGTGAGGGAGAATCTCAAATTGCACTTGTATGGGCTTGTATTTAGTTACACCTGGCAGTCAAGTGTTGTCAACTCTTTTCTAAGGAAATTAGCTATTTAAAATTAAATTGGCTGCTCAAAAAGTTGCTAGAAGTCAACAGTAATTTGCATAACAATTTGCATATCTATATATTTACTACAGCTCCCGCTCTTACCCAGCAAATATTTGCTCAACCTGCGTCAAGACCAACAAGGCTAATAGACATCCAGCCATAACCTTACATTTGCCACTATGACAACATATGATCTGAGCAATTTAACAACCATATACAGTGGTAAAAGATTATTTAAAGGCATGTTGGAGATTTTGTTTGTGTCAAGTCCAAGTGCTATAGAAATTAGATGCAAATATGATGCAAATCTAATCCAATCCAGACCGTGTGCTGGCACAAAGGTAAAAGTCACATGATGCCAACCACAAGTCACAGTTACGGTGGTCAGCAGATGATGTTGGCATTTTGACTGGTGATACAAGGGAAGAGAGGCAAATTGTGACCCTTTTAGATTTCCACACTTCCCTTGTTGTATTACCAGTATACATGCGTGTGTGGGGGATCCTGAACATAAATATAGCTAAAATTAGTGTGTCAGCATTTATACAGTATATTACATCACTAATAAAATCACAAAATGCACACTGGCTGTGGCTGGGTTGGACTCTTTCAATGCCGCATTGCATTGGCTGTACTTAATGTATCCACCACACCTTAGACTGGGCCTTTCTCTTTGGGCAGCAGAAAAATAACTGAGGCAGTATTTGTCAAGTCAGGTTGTAATTTACTGCAATAATCCAATAGTCTTGCACATAAAATATGTACCTCACGTTGTTGCTTTGCCAATCACAAGTAAAGCTGAAATAAATGATTGAGATTGGCTGTAAGAATAATGGCAATAAAAGGGATTTTTCTGATGACATATTTATTTCTTTGAGGATTAAAGTATTGACAGTTGGCACCAAATTTATTTACAGTTTTCAGTACCAGAGAAGGCCGTCCATAGAGGCAAGGGAGGAAAACTGTGAAATATGTTTGCAATTAAACCTTTGAAAACCTCAGTGTCATTTATAAAAATCATTTTTCTATCCTCTTAGAGCCAAAAATCCACTATTGAAATCAGAAAATCCAAACGCCTAAACAGTGACCTCCAAAGGCAAGAGGGAAACAGTAGTCTAATGCGGAGAGTTAGTGCAGTTAGGACGGGTCTTATATCAATTTAATGGGTTTCAATTTCTTCTGTGTCGGCTTGTGATTGGCCATCCTCCCTGACCAATCAACAAACCAGAACATAATATTGACATCAGGTATTCCAATCAGTGAGTGCTTCTCTAGTTGTAGCAAGTGTGATGATATTAGATGACAGAAGAAGTCTGAGTCAGATTCTGAGTCTGAGTTGTGAACTCCAGTCCATACTTTGCATTATGTAGAAAAACCGGTGGACGACCAACTCTACAGGTATCCTTACAACGAAACATCAGGTTGTCAGGAGAAAATAAAGTTTCCAAGCACCTTTTTTATATCTGTAATTTTGAATTTTGATTCAAATGTGGTATTGTATTGTGGTTAGTCTTTATTGTGGACGACTGAGTACCCTTTCTGGGATTCTTGTTGTTCTTGGTTGATATGTGGCATTTCCGTGGACTGTCTTTGTTGCCATGTCATTTCATATTAGAATAACTGCAATCAATTACTTAATTCTTACATTATATTGTAATTGTACTGTGGTGTTGACCCCTTTTTTTGTTTTTTTTTGTTTTGTTTCTCTTTCTTTCTGTCTCCTATGTGCATACGTAGGTGTCTGTATGTCTTCTTTGCCATTTGGTGGTCTGTATGTAATTATTAGAAACTGTGAATTAAAAAAAAAAAAAAAAAAAAAAAAAGGTTGTCAGGAGATTTCCACCATGAATAAGTGCTGGAATGAGATATATCCTTGGCTAATGGACACTCTCTCATGACTTTATTGCTGGCCTTTCCCTCTGATGGGAAAACCACATAACGTCAGCGCTGGGTCTGGCAAAGGCTTTTTGGACAGCGCCACTATATTGCATAATTTTGTTTTGTGGTAGATTGTTGATTAATTAGATCGAGGTAGACTCATTCTCTGTAAAGTCCTTTGAGACATGCTTTGTGAAGACAACGACAACAACGACAGCGTTTCCTATCTGGCCGTATCAACTATTTAAACTACTAGTGGCTAATTTTTTGTGACTAGTGCATTTTAGGGAATAAATGACAGAACAGCCTGATATTAACTGAAGCTTTTAGGCTGGATATCTATCAACGAGTTGATAAGTGAGCATGTTTGCAGAGAGCAAATTACAGCACTAATGTCGGATGAAACAAATGCTTTGATCTGTCTTATTGATGCAATAGACTTGTTTAAATAAATGTATTAAGTTGTTTTAAGAAATCTTGTAAGCTATTATTTTACTGCTTACTTTTTCAGTGAAGACAGGGAAGTAGAGATGAGTAGAAAACGTGTAAAATCTCATGGGGCGGAGGGTTGGTTCCTTCTACTCCCCCCCAATTTGAACAGTCACCCGCCACCAACTGTTCAGTACTTGACTGTTTTGATGTGATTGAGATGATTAAGATCTGTGCATGAGTCTGTTCTGGAATCAGGTCCAAGTTTTTTTTTGTGGTGAAAACTTCTTGTCATATCTAGGACAACCAAATCTCGTATTATGAATAACAAATGTTAAATGTTTCAACTAGTCAGCGGTCTTCCTGTCACATCGCCCATGCTGTTGTAAGCTATCACAGTCTAAAAACTATCATGGGGTAGTCACCACTCTGAAGACTATGATTTAAGATCCTTCAGAGAAGCTTTGAATCTTAGAAGGAAAAATAATTTCTAAAACTCCAACACTGTTAATAAACAGCTACTGGTGATATACCTTGCATTTCTGGGCATTTTCTTATTCCCACAGATGGTGAAGTGGCAAAGACCAACAATCATGTAATTAAATAATTCATTAATTTAGAATGTGAATGAGTCTCCTAATATCTGAACATGTCTCTGTAACTATAACTATAATAATAAAACACTATACCCAGCTTTTCCAATCAATGTTTATCCACACAGAAGCCCAAAAGTGAAGTATAGTCTTTTTTCTGCATGATTTCAAACTGGCCTTTGATGTAATTCGTAGGGTGCGATCACACCTATAGTTTGTTTTCTTTGGTCCGAATCATGTCAGAAAAAGACACATTGTTGCACTTTCCATCTATAGTTCGTTTAGGGTTCACACTGCCTTACTACAAACAAACCAAGAGTTGTAGACAAAGGTCACATAGAAGGTACACAGAATTTGGTAGTGGAAACAAAATTTATGAATGAGAGTGAATGCACATAATATTTAGGCCTACATATTGGAGCAGAGCGGAATAAAATAACTAGTGTGTGTATGTACGGGAATCACTGCACTCCTCCGATCTTGCTATGGCTGTAAATAATATCTGTAAATAATATCTGTAACCATAGTAACACTTACCAATATGGCGGCTTCTATCATCCGTGTTTTCAGTTTACTTGACACCTGTAACACCAGTAACCAGAGGCATCAGTTTATCCATAAGACCTTAATAAACCACAGCGACAGCGGCGTCCTATTCTCTTTCTCATTCACTGGACAGTTTTGGCATTATCATAGTTTTTGGTGCAAGCCTTCTCCGGTGGTCTTACCAGCTCAGAGCTCATGAAGAAACAGTTGAGCATCAGCTAAGGCTGCGACTGGACTTCATATCCTGTCCATGTTGTCATGTTATCTAGCCCATGTTGCATTCTCACCACAAGCGAACCGCACCTCAGTCCACTTGGAAGAGGACCGAGACCCTCAAATGAACCAAACTAAAGGGGAGCATTCCATTTGGCCAAAATGCGTCCTTGCGGCCTCGTCTCCTCGCTGACTCGGCATCCACAAATGAGCCGCCATCATGAAGGACGTTCCAATTGGTCAAAAAACGCATGAAGGATCCTTCATGTCTCCTCGGGTGCATTGTCTTGTGTCTCCTCCTCTGTCCTCACGACCGCATCTCCTCGCTGACCCGGCATCCAAAAATGAGCCGCCATCATTAAGGATGTTCCAATTGGTTAAAAGACGCATGAAGGATCCTTCAAGTCTCCTCGCCTCCATCCTCCAATCAGACGTGGTCGGAGGATACTCAGGTGTATCCTCGATGCGGAAATAATGAGTGAAATCAATTAACCATTGGCACGTGCGGATATAAGCCCTCCTCCATACCATCAGAAAACGTGCGGACATTGGCAGAAAAAAAATCCACAGGTGTAAGTAGCCCCGACTTGTTATATATTTTTCAAACAGAAATAGCATAGGTTTTAAATGTTAGCCGAACATTTGTTAATGAAGGGTTACGTTAAATGTTCATATACTGACAGATCTGTTGTAGCTGTAGGATGTCAAACTTTTCCCAAATAGGCATCAGTAAATGATCTTAAGGCTTGAATGTGATTATAGGGACAGAGGAGGCCAGCTGATCCTCCAGCGCATTGAGAGGTTGAGTGGGGGCAAGTAACGTGAGTTTTATATGGAGTTATTTTATAGGATTTATCATTAATATGAATGACATTCCATGATCTAATAAGCCTGAATGAAATCCGTTCATTAGGACATAGACATAGCCTATAAATTTTAGGCTACCATACACGTCTCTTTCTAAATAGGACCTCAAGTCACCAGCGCCGGGCACTGGGACTGAGGATGGGGAGCAAACGGCTGCGGCCTGGCCCTGGTTCTCCCTCATGCATGAGACTACCAGCGGGAGGCCATCGGCACTCCCTCCCGCTTTAATAGACTCATGTGTGGAGGACCAGCAGCCGCTGTGCGCTCCCCATCCAGCCCCGATCCCAGTCCCCCTGATGAGCAACCAGGGCCATCAGATGCTGCTGCCCGCTCCCATGTGTGACCTCCGCGTCTTCCTCGGGTCCCCCGGCAGCCAAGAGGCGAAGAGGAGAGGGAGCTGCTGGGGTTTTGCCGGGAAGAGGCGACCGAGGACGCACGGGCTGAGCAGCAGATGGAGCGATTTGCATCTATATTAGAAAAACAATTTTATTTTATTTTTTATATAAAAAAATAAAATAAAATGCAAATGCCTCTGCCTTTTAGGCGTAGCCTACCTCTGTTTCCATTCTCACCATATTCATAACCTTGGTCACGGTGCGTAATGACCAGACATATTTTTTCATCATAAAAGCCGGTATGTTTTTGCTGGAATCACTTCAGTGTCTTCTCTGGATCACCAGTTGGTTTGCTGCGTTTGTTTGCTGTGTCTCTCATTCAGTATTCATCATGCTTGTGAATTGTGTTTGTGTGTTGCCATGGAATTTCTCTTCTGGAGAATAAATTCTTGCTAAACCTCATTAACAGCATTTCCTCGTTTTAAATAGTACATTTTGCTCTTACAGCTAGATCTGTGGTTATTGGAAATTTATTTATTTATTTAGGAATAAAAAGAAAGCACTTTGGTTCATTGCCAGTGAGATGTCAAACAGCCCACATGATCATTGTCTAATCCAAGTCGCATAAAGGATAAAATTTGAACAATTTATATAGCACCTTTCTTATTAGTGCTACAAAGTGCTTCGCAAAATTAAAATGTAGCATACAGCAAACAGAATAACAAAAAAACTGAATAAAAACAAAAATCAGGAAACGGGAAACTTTGTAGGCGTTAGGATTTTTTAAAATGTTCTACCTTCATGAGGTAGACAAGGCTCATTAGAGGCTGGCATAATTTAGATGAATTAAACATTAATCTGAACTTTGTTAACGTTTTTATGTGGATAAAACATGAGCCTTAGAATAATTTAGACAGCTGTCACCTGCGCGGGAGGAGCCTCAACGCAGCGCTTCACACGTCAGTTCAATATGGCGGAGTGAGGACGGTCCAATTGACAAGCCGGGTTCACTCGCCTCCTCGCATCATTTCCTCGTTTCCTCCGTGACCTTTGACCGAGGAGTCGAGGAAGAGACGCAAGGCGAGGAGACGAGGAGAAATCGTTACCAAATGGAACGCACCCAAGGAGAAAACGCTCTACGGGTTTGCATGAATTGAATCAAACAGGCTAGGTGTGAATGCCCCCTTAGAAGCAATCCTTCTGACTGCTGAAAATAATATAAATAATAAAGAGCATGAGAGCAATTGTTGAGACAATTCAATTTGCTGCAAGAATCAACAGGAATCCATATCAATCGCACCAACTTAACCCTTATTGAAGCTCTACAAGGAAAAAGAATGCGCACATCGGCTAGGTTTGGTTTTGTCTTTTCAACATGCTATTTTGTGTCTTGTGCTTTGTTTGGTTTCCTTGTGTTTTATTGTGTTTGTATACTATATTGCATCATTTTGTTTTGTGGTAGATTGTTGATTAATTAGCTCGAGGTAGACTCATTCTCTGTAAAGTCCTTTGAACTTTGTGAAGACTATATAAATAAACTTGACAGCATAGGCAATAGCTGTAGACTACTTTATCTTTCTCAACGTTTTGAGATCAATATATTACATGGCTTTGCAGACAGGGAACAGACAGGGCGGCCCTGCCTTGAGCTGTCCCATTCAGGTCTGAGTCCATTTGGTTTCCTGCCTGGCCGTATCAACTATTTGTTTGCTTTTTCATACAAGCTAATAATTACAGAATTAACATATTTTTCCTATTCAGGACAGTTACTCTGTCTTATCCTCTCATTTCCTCCTCCGTCCTGGTGGGAACAGTGTGCTCTAAATAAGATACACAAAGTAAAGCTCTACACAGACACGGTTACAAACAAGTACAGATCCTGTACAGGCCCACGGCGCGTGTGTAGCTGCGGCCACACTGATCCGTCAGAAAACGGACAGATTGACATATAGATTTCTGTCCATTGGGCTGTTTTGTAATGTCAACATTTTGGAAGAGGCAGAAATACAGCAGCCTAGCTTCGCTCATAACAGTGCTACTTCATAGAAACAAGTTGAATTCACTTGAGAACATTGTACTCACCTTGGGTTGAAAATAGGACAGAATGTCTAGTTCCTTCTTTCTCTACATTTTCATAACACAACCTGTCAGCTCCGCGGCTCAGATTAAACTGTCTGTGTCTGTCATTTGATTGTGCGTTTGTTTAACCTTGCCTGGCATCCCGGTTGAGTGGAGTTTTCCTGTTTTTAAGCACTGTGATTGGCCCGAAGGTCCAAACACCACCCAGCCAGAAAACTTTGGTCATAAAATGAACTGATCCAGCAGTTTAAGCTCCTAAAACAGGTACAACCACCGGTACTGCTCTGTGTTGATTTTTTCTGGGGGAAAACATAAAACTGGATACTTAAACAGTTAATTTGAAATGACTGGAATGGTAAACAGCAGGGATTTATGTAAAGAGACAGACAAAAAAAGGTAATAATGCTGGTATTATCCAATAAACAAATGCCATACAATATAAAAAAATACACTTTAATATTGAAGGTTTAAAAGGAAATACAAATTGAGGTTGCAGAAGGTTGGAGATATTAAAAACATTATAATGTTTTGTGCCCTAAACCCATAAGCTAAGCATGGTACTGTAAATCAGTTCAGTCAGTCAGCCAGCCATTATGGAAACAATTTAGTTAGCAAGAGGTAAGGTAGCACATCTCAAATTTCCAAGTCAAGGAGGACAAAATACTAACATTTCACTTATTTATTTGGCTCACATCACAATAGAAAAATGCTTTTACGTTTCAGCACAGAGCCTACTTCAGAGCATTTCATACTCTCTGAAGAACGGTCTGAAGAAGGATCTGTGCCGAAATAAATAAGTGAAATGTTAGTATTTTGTCCTCCTTGACTTGGAAATTTGAGATGTGCTACCTTTTCATAGTATCTGGAACATGCTCTGGATTTTGGGTTTAGCACTCCACTGAGAATCCCATTGTTGAAGCGCAACCTCCTTTTCCAGTTCAGTTTAGTTAGAAGCTTCGGGGCTTCATCTTTTTCTTGAGTGGACTAAATGGTGCATGTTAGTTTTGACATAAATTATGAACATGCAAATCTATTCTTGAACGCTGTAAACAGAGGTCAGTCAAGCAGATAAGGTCACATTATCATAATAAAGCCACCACCCATCTTCTCCAGTGAAGGTTTATCAATACACAACACTGAGAGTGAAGTGCGATTATTCCAGTGCATGATTTCGCATTAGCGTTTTTTTGTGGTTTCTCAAAGCAATCATATCTGACTGATTGTTGAAAGTGGACAGCATACATCATAGACTGACAGGCTATAGTGGTGAGTATGAAGGCCATATAGAAGCTTGGAAGGCACTATTGAAAAAGAGAAAAGGGAAAGAATCTGGGCTCAGAGATGGAAAAAGCCAGGCAGATAAAATACTTTTTTAGATGTTCTTTTCTGCCACTGTGAGCTGTACTGCAGGCAATAGCCATGTCCATGTCCATATATGGTTTGCCCACATGAGCACAGGCTTTAGTAGGGATTACCTTGGGCTTTCACAGTGAACACATTTCAGGCTTGTTTCCACTTACTAGACTTTTTTGCGCTAAAGCACGCAGGTTTGGAGCCTGTTTTCGGTGGTGGATTGGATTTAATAATGATGTTTGACTATGCATTAACCCATGACACTGTCTTGCCATTCCTTTTGATATATATTTTAGTGTAGGTGGGATGGATGGCACGGTATGTTTTTCATCAGTGAGTGGGCGGCGTTTTTTAATTGTGCAAAACTTGATACAAATCAAGGCCTGCATTAGAGGCACAAAGTCCTAAACCCTTAGCTGGTGGAATGTCATGGACTCGCAAAGCTTTTCATTGAGCTATATTCGAGATAAGATTTATTTCTGCATTGAGCATTAATATAAAAGTTTCAAGAGAAGTTTTCATGGTTTAAAAAACTGCTTTAGAATGCTAGCAAATTGATGGTAAAATCACATCATTACCAAAGTCATTGATATGCAAGTAAATAAAAACAGCTCTAAAGCAGAACTTTGCTTTTTATCGTGTATGGTAATTCTGATTCATCACCTTTTATAGTTTCTTAGTTTTGAGACCCCATTCGTGTCCCCATTTCTATGAAATTGTTACCGTTTGGGAACATGAAATGCTTTCCATACCGTAGGAATAATAATCAGCAATGACAGCTAAGTTCCCAATTGGTGCTGCAAGAAGTTGGAGATTGTTTTAGTGATTTTTCTTTTATCTGTTGAGGATAAAGCAACAAGGACTTCCTTTTATACAAACCGATAAAAAAAGAACCTCTAGCTTAGTGTACTTTATTCTGAACTGAAGATGAAGTTTCAGTTTTTCAATTTGTACAATTTCATACAGGTTAATCTTAATAGAATCTTCAGACTGTATGTGTGTTGATGTGTGTGTCGGTGTGTGCATGTGCGTGTGTGTGTGTCAATGTGTGTGTGTGTGAGAGAGAGAAATGGAGAGAAAGACAGGGAGAGGCAAAGTGAAAGAGGCTAGTTCTCATCAATACAGGAGAGTAATCAATGTTCATGAGTATGGGTCTTCTAGCAAACAGTGTCAGCAGCTATAGAGCAGACATAACTGAAAAGAAAGGTTGCCATTCTTTTTTTTGTGTGCCATTGTTTGTAAGGAGGCCAGCTAACTAGCTACCTATTTATTCTGCAGTAGGTCAAGAAACTCACTGTACTTTGTAACAATGAGGGATGGATGAGCTCACTGAGTAGTTAAATATATCTAAGTGGATTTTTTTTTCTCGCGGTTTGCAGACCTTTATAATGAAATTATCCTTCATCATATTCACACTTACTGTTCACCTCACACTGCATACATTTAGAAAGGGCCTAACCAAGGGCCATTTTTCCTTTTAGTCAATTGAGTTTGCTTCTAAGTGGGTGTCCAACTCATGATGTAAAGTCATAAGCTGCACACTTGGTTGCTAGGCTGCAGAGTCATATAGAGCAGTACACTGCTCCGCACCGCTCCGCATTGAAGGGAACCAGCATCCACCGAGAGAGAGGCAGCAGAAGCAAAGATTCGACTGAGCAGCATGTGTTCCTCAGTCCACCTAATGATGTATTCTAGCCATATTATAAACTATAGTTGCCAATTGTCTGCACTGTGCTTTCCTGTCCATGGTCACTTTATAATGTCTCCATTCTATACTGTTTTTTTTTAGGATGTCCTATTATGAGGACAGGCAGGTTTAGTAGCAAATCAGTACAAACAAGGGAAATGCAAAGGATAAGAGTAATCTTTTCTTTTTGCTAAGAATATCTTTTCTCTGGGCGACCTGGTGGCTCTCCGAGTAGAGCGCGTACCATAAGGCTCAGTCCTTCCCGCAGTGACCCGGGTTCGAATCTGGCCCACAGTCCTTTGCTGCATGTCCTCCTCTCTCTCCCTCTGATACCTTCCTGTCTCTCTCTAACTATCTCCCTGTCAAATAAAGCATGAAAATGCCAAAAAGAATATCTTTTCTCACATAGGATTCAGTTAATCAGACATGCACTGACAGAAACCGAAAGACAAATACAACTTAGCCCCATGCCTCAACTCCAAGATGGATCAATCTCCTCATCCATGCCAATTTTCCTTGCTATAGGGTTCAATATTGCATTTAGCAAAATTAGACTACAAAAGTACTACAAAAAAGAAGAAGAAAATTAAATAAACCAGCAGATTACAATCAGCATTATACATTACTAGCTTCCATCTCTGGAATTACATTCATGAGGAGGCCCAAATATTTGAAAAGAGAAATCTTATCTGCCTTCTCTCTTATTGTTAACACCATGCCAGTGGATTCTGGGAGTCTAAGACAAAGCCAACAGGCTGTCAACTGAAAGGGATAAATGATAATTATGACTACTATTTCCTTCATTTTGAAAATCTGATAAAAATGGTTTGCACACAAAGTGAATCTAGGAAAAGTCATGGAGGGATATTTTGAAAAAAGATATTTCAATTCTAAAATACAAAACAACGGCCAATTGATGGCGACTTGGTTTTTCTAGTGTTAAGCATATAAAAGGGCAAAGTGGAGCAACAAACAAAACAAATGCCTACCAGAAGAATATGATTTTATTTTTTGAGAGCAATAATCCCTAGAGGGCCATGGAAAAGCTGTGATGAATGTTATAATATTTATCTTTGTATTTTTTTTATTTTTATTTTTTTACAAACTTGACATTTTAGATAAAAACGAGATAAAAGTAATTCTCCGCAACCTTGGTTACCAGCCTAGCTATTTTAAGACAGTGCAAACGGATTTACATAACCATGGATACGTTGTACAACTGGCAGAACACAGATGACATCCAACGCCTCCACTCCACCTTCAATATGCATACATTTGATTTAATTGGAAAAACAATCTTATCTTTAATTAAGTACCCTGAACATTTTAGAGTACAATGTAAAAGTTGTTATTATTAAAAAAAAACAATATGTAGAGACTGAACAGCAATATTAAGTTGCTTTCAACTTAGGCTAGCTATCATTTCCTAAAACACTCATCTAAAAAGACAACAGCCTGTCTTTGTTACCATTTCATTTTCCTGAAATATTTAACTTATAGTGCAGTTCAACTAAGGTAACCTTGACATATGCTTGAACGTTGGATATTCACATATCCTCTAATGATAGATAGATAGATAGATAGATAGATAGATAGATAGATGCTAAATCTAGCTGTATACTTGCTACAGAAGCTAATTTTAGGCTTACTGGCCAAGCTATTTTTTGCACACCATTCTGCAATTGCTCTAAAATGTCACATGATTGGTTGAGTTGCATTGTGGGGTAGCGTCTCCATTTCCTATTCTTGTATATTGACTTTGTTTACATCTCCATGCTAACATCTAGTGGTCATCTCTTTCAAAATGTATTGTTTTGAGGCTCGGCTTGCTGAGCTTGTCAGAGGATATCTGCACCTTCATGACCGATCAAACGATCTCTAAATCCTCATATTCTCTCAGCCGCCTTTTTTGTCGCTTTTTCACCGCAGCCATTGTTGTTGCTGTTTTTCTGTGTTTTTGTCACCTCTAGCTCCAGTTTCCCTAGATTACAGTTACTCTTCATGTGCCTCACTGGCATGGAGTGTAAATAAACCAGCAATACCAAGCCGCAGCGAGTATGCACAAAATTGTATGCAGCACTGTTTTCGACTGTTTCTATTTCGGGCACGTATGACTTCATTGTTTTTATACCGCCGCATTAATACTGTGGCGAGAGGAGACAGGAACCCCAAAGGATGTCAGCTACACCACTTGAAAACATAATCACCTTCCTAGCATATCAACCTGAAATTAAGTCATATAAATGGCAGAACACATCACATGAAATTTTTGAAATTTTTCATACTTTGCAAGCAATATACAGCTGTACTGATAATGATTCCTAATGATGCTATTGGTTACTAACTGGCTTCAAATTTTGATTAGACATGCTTGAAAATGTCGCCTTGGCCAAAGCCCATGCCTGGCTGAAATGATATTGAGGACAGCAGTGAGCGAACTCATCACAGCTCTCACCCCTGTCAGACAAGACGACAACAACACGGCACCATGCAAAGCTGATGTCCATTAGAGCACAATATCACTAGGCTGGGAATGGTGACCTTTCAAGGAGCACTCAGTGACGGCGCAATCCAGGTTTTTTATTATCACTACAAACCCTCCAGACAAACATAGAAAGCCACTTTAGAGGTGCAAAGACATGACCTGGCCCTCTAGAAAGTCCTTCTCGCTTGCTTGACCATCTATTTCTGGGTTTTCCTGGATTTCTCTGCAAAGCTCTCTGCTTAGACTCATTTGGACTTACTTGGTCCTGTCTTATGAAAAAAAAAAGGATGTTCCAGTCATTCCAGTAACTAAAAGAAGGGATGTATCTGTTCCAACTGACTCTGTGTGATGGTGCCCCCCAGCAGCTCAGGCAGGCAGGACCCTGCAGACCCACTGGGAGTTCCCAGGTCTCTGCAGCACATGTCTCTTGTTTGTAGAAAGCCCATTCATAGGTCTATTCTGCTGAGTGGCAGAGTCAGACTGGAACCACAGTGGTCCTGTCAGGCGGTCCCCACTAGCTCCGTCAGGGCCATGGGACATCCACAGCACTTAAGCATCTATTGATTGTCCACACCAAGGTGGAGTTTTAACTCAGTGGGTGGTTGAATCCAGTTGGAGCCATGTGATTGGCACTCAGTGGTGTCCATTAGTAGCTGCAGTGAGCAGGACCCCAGCACGCGCTATCAGAGCACAGCAAACATTTTATCCCACATCAACAGACCACTGGCCAGGTTTTTACATGCTTTGTGACCAAGGTATGTGAATGAATGACAATCACTGTTCTACACTGATCTCGACAGGTCCAGCAAAAATCCAGCAAGAATACTGATTGAATACTAAAAAATTACTACTGAAAGCAAATGTTACATAGTGTGTTTGATTTTCAAATCAACAATAGAGAATGAGGCAACCATTGAAGATCTCATGCTATTTTGCACCCAGTTGATCTCATGAGGTAAATCAAGGGTATTCAACCGTGGGTGCCTGCAGGTTTTCATTCCAACCAAAGACTACAGCAGGTGATTTCACTGATCTGCAACTAATCAGTCACCTGCAGACACTCTCCCTTCCATGGCACATGGTTGAATAACCTTGATGTACAGCATAGGAAATCAGAGAAACAGTAGTATGTGCTGGATTTGGAAGCCAAGGACAACTTTTGTTGTTGCCTTGAGAGTGAAAATGTGATGTGATGGTTGTTGGGAGAAGCTGCTTTTTTATTGGTTTTTGCTATAGCATGCATAGCTTATGACATGCATTCTACAATCACAATAACACAATATTTGATATATAATATATTTATATCAAATATTACAAAATATATATTATATATTTTGCAATATTTGATGGTACAGACATCAGCATGCCGATGGATGATACATGCAAGAAACACATATGAAACCTGACAATTTATACACCATGCTGTATCATTTTTTACCACTTTTCTATGAATTTTAATTGGCTGCAACTGTAGATGTCACTTGTTTGAACACATTTTTGAAAAATAAATAAATAAATAAAACTCTTCTCATCTTCTCTTGCCTTGAGAGCATCTTCTCCTTAGATCTCGGAGCAATAAAACCAAACACTACTACTTAATGGGAAAAACAGACAACACTGCAGGGTCATAAACAAGAGCATAACCAAGCATTGTAGTGTGCATAGGTTGTACAGATGCCGTTGATGGTAAATGATTACCTCGTCTGAAACAATATATGAGCTCATATCCTGCATTGAGATCATGCTCTGCGTGGGAGGAAGCATGAGTGGGTTTCTGATTATCACCAGAGGGAAGACAGCTTGCATAGATGATGTTCATTATTCCAAATATTGCATTTTTGGTGAGTGGCTGGTAGATGGTATTTTAGAGAAATGGCAGTTGACGGCTGTCAAGCTGTGAACACCCATAGGCGTACTTTTAGTCCAGACTGTGCCCACAACATTTCAATTGTCACCCCAACCTGCACTGCCCTTTCACATTGCCCTCAATGTGACTCATTCATGTATGCCTGACAGCAATGCCTCCTGTTTTTTTCTGAGTTGGAGAACAACTAGGAATGACAGTGGCGCCTCTGGCTCACAAGTATAAACCATTATTGGGGAGATGCTTCAGAGACTGCAGGGGTAAGTGAATCCGTTGACCAGATACCCAGTAGCATAGAACTCCCTGCCTGACCATGTGTCGGTGTCTACAGAGAAAGGCACACTTCCAACTGCTGTTCCAGTCGTGACAGCAGACAAGATAAGGGAGCATTGATTTCTTGCCCCATGACACCGCCTGAAAGGAGAATCCTACCCTGATATAATTGGGTTGGGTCCTTGGTTTGCAGCTGTTGAATGGGATATGAGCCAGCAGATGAGTGGAAGCAATGAATGACTAATATGACATACACTACACAGACTGAATTGACCCCATAAACTGACTTCATGCTTGTTTGCTAACCCTTCAAGGCAAACACATGTCCATGTTGCAGAGGATGCTCCGCAGAAAGGTGAGCTTCCTGCTTCTAGCACTTACTATAGGCATTGTGCTGCCATTTGTACTATATACAGGCAAAATATGCAAAAGCTGCTGTACCTTTTCATTTTTCAGCTGATACTCTCTGTTCCATTTTCCTCTGTCTTAACTCTGTCTTACCTATTTCAGAATACATGTTTCAAACAAACCACAAATTTTTAAATGTTCTCAAAATATTTCTCTGCATAAACCATACGTACACATTCCTGTGGCATAACCAGGCCTGCCAGCATGTACGTATGGATAACCACACGTTTCTATAAACACTTAAAACACAGAGATACTTAACATGCAGTTCATTCACTTCTATCTATATGAGAGGATGAAATCTCAGCAGTCAAGCAGATCAGACACATGGCAATTTCATGGACTGCTTCAATTATTCATATGCCTGCTACAGCGGTTTATGTTTTGTTTTTTTGCTTCCCAGAACATAAAGCATTTACATGTTAGAAACTGGAGACTTTTCATTAGGTCCATGTTGAATGCACATGTCTGAAAACCCTGTGGCAGTAACCTTTACAGGCCAGTTTATGGACCGTAAGTCAGTCCCTCCAGGATGTCACAGGGGTTTTTTGTGAATACTGTGACCCAAAATCTTGTATTTGTGATGGCTTCTGTCAAAAATAGTGATGGTGATTTTATTTGTTTTTTTGCAGGGAAATTGCTGGAATTGGTAACAAAAAAAAAAGAGTCAAAGAAAAATGGGACTGAAGCGAGACTAAATACTACACACACATACAATCACTTACTGTGATAATAAGCATACTGCATATCACAAACACTTTTGGAAATACTTAAGTTTTAATTTAGCATAATTTCAAATTTCTTACAAGTATTGTGGGGATTGGTTGCATTTGCATTAAAGTTTGGGTAGGCAACTTTGGAGAAATGAGTAACAATTTGAAAGTATACAACAAAAAAATCCCCACTCCTCCCTCTCTACTCCCTCTCTCCCTCCTGTAACTCGTCCTTCCAAGCAAGGCTCCGGCGCGTGCATGAGGGGCAAACTTAAGAAATTCCAAATCTTTTACACAAAACACAGTTCTGCTAGCTCAATCTAGTTGTAACTAAAACAGTAGTCACCAGCAAAAATAATTGTTGTCAGCATAGATTAGCAATTGCAACACACAAGCCTCGGTCAAGCGAGGTTCACTCTACACTAAGAGAGAGTGCCTTCTCGGGCAAACTTGATAAATTCCAAACCTTTTATGCAAAACACGGGTATGCCAGCTCAATCTAGTATTAGCCTACTTAAAACATTTGCTGGTAAATAAAGTTTTTTTTTTTGTCACATATACTGTAGATTAGCTACCACAGTTGCCTTTCTGATGAACAGATCTCAGTGGGGAGAATAACAGGCTTCCTTACAAGTATATTCCAGTTCCAGTATTCAGTTTGGATTATGTCTGTTTCACCTCATCTCTTCTGTGGATATATTAGTTTTCTCTCTGCAGTCTGCAGGGCAGGCAGGACTAGACTGTCTGTGCACGTGTGATTGACAGGTAGGGGCGGGACGCTCCGTCCTGTCCTGAGATTTTGGAGTGGCTGATTACAGGGCCTGGGACAGCCACAGAGACCAAATTCTTTTCTCAGAGCATTTGATTTATTGATAGCTGTCAGGATGTAAAGAGAATTTCACCAAATATTTCCAAAATGGTTCAAAAAAAAAAAAAAAAAGCCCACCCCAGCTTTAATTACTGCATTCGCAAACTCACAATTTCCGGAGGGACTGCTGAATTAGTACTGGTGTGGCTATTTTTCAGTGCAGTTGCATTGGAAGATTGCTTTTTCCATTTCTTCATGATTCTAATTGCTTCTGGAACCATATAAATTAGCCAATGGATTAAAGGATTTGTAACTTTTTTTCATGATGAGAACCTTGGATTTGCTTTCTTTAACAGGCTTAATCCTTGGCTGAGGATGTAACATTAACTTGCTAAGTGCATGTTAGCAGTGATGGTAGTTGTTAAGATATACTGATTTATTATTGGTGATCATAGTGGACTTTTCATTGTTATATTTTCAGGTCACTTTTCAAAACTTAAAAATGTGTTGACTGTTGTTTTGTGTTCAGTGTTCAACTTTGTTACCATCAGTTGTAGCTGGTTGCCGTTGCTTGGTTTGCAGTAATCTACATGGCTTGTTTGAGGAATGAGAAAGAAAATAATTTGTTCTCCATCAACATCAGAAATTGTTGTACTACCACGCTAATGAATTAATTAAAACAAGACATTGCAAATATTCCAAAAGGCCAGACAACTTTTTCTCACAAACTCATACTGCTCACAATATCACTGTATATTCGACATCTAAATACTAGAGAACAGCAAATAGCAAGGAATTCACTTCTTCAGTCAAATCATGTGCTTGCTGATGGCTTGCTTATTGTCCAGTGTGGTTCTGATGCTGTGAATACGTGATTGTTCGCAATAAGTTAACAGACTCTGTGTGATTTCAGATCCCTTGTGCTCTGAGCAGGTTAAGAAGAAGATCTGAATGATGATGGTATTCAAATTATTGCCTCTGGATCTAAACATAATCTAGAAAGTAATGGCATGCTTACTAATTAAATGTTTTAGTCTTGGGATATATGTCTGGCATTTTTACCAGGCAAAATATTTGTGCCCCTGGCACTTTGGCTTTTCACCAGTGACGCTTTTTGGATTCCAGTGCCTAACTGAGCGTGTGCACTTTGGCAGGATTTGAGCGCCAGGAGATTGGTTCGGAGATGATGGTCTGTATTCGCTTTGTTAGTTGTCATGTCAATATTGAAAATAATACAGGATCTGAAGAGCACACTCACTTTCTTCAATTGATGTGTGGCATGTCTTTGCTATATAGTCATATAGACAGCAATGATAGGCTTGTCAAACCAAGCCTAATGATTTACAAAGTTTCCTGACTGATTGGAGTTTCATAAAATGAGGCCAAATGTTTGCTTAATTTCTGGTGACAATACAGTGGTAGTTTGAGCTTAGTCAACAATGCATACAGATGGTCCTTTCCCACAATCTCTTGTAATGGGATGAATTATGAGAAATAAATGGTGAACTTTGTTAGATTTGACACAATAGGATAAAGGAGGACGGATGAAAGAGGAATTATATCTTTACCACACTCTGTAACATGCCCGGTTTCTTGAAAAACATTTCTTATCGCTCTATTGCATCCCTCATATTAAGTGCTGCCATGCTCGGTGTTGATAAGAACAAGCTTACATGTCCTTTTCATTTTCAGCACAGGACCCAAGTGTGTCTGAGATGAACGCACAAAAGGAATTTTATAATCTTGAAATTCTATAGAGATTCCTATCTTCTGTTTTTGCATATTGTAGGACCTGAGTAAATGCCTTTGGCCATTTGACAAAATAAGATATTTAAATCGCTAATTTATGTCAGAGATATTCTGTGGGCGTTTGCTGCCACTAATTCTCATTAATCATACTGTATGGTGTTTCACCTCTAGTGTGGACAAACAATTCCAAACCTCCACAGTACTATAAATAAAGCTCAATTATAATAATATCATATTGCTGCAAGTTTAAGTTCACCCTCAGTCTTGCAAATCCTTCTATTTTTTATGACATCATTATTTATTGACAGGTCGTTCGCTCTTTTCCAATTTAACATCTTTTTTCGTCATCATTGTTATTGAATAAATCCCAAAACATAATTGAATTCACAGTGTCAGTTGTTTCATTTTATGTCATCTGAATTCTCCTGCAAGTAATTAAAGCAAAGTTATTGTAAAACTCAGTAAATGGAGCAGGCTTTCTTCTCAAAGCAAGGCAACACGAGTGCCAGACCCATTCTTCATCTCCAGCAGATAAGAATGTGCGTGAACTCAGCTGTAACATGTTTTTTTTAATAACTAATTCAATACACTTCATTTTTTTCCCACCCATTCTGTCATGTTTTCTAAATCTGCCTCAATTATATGTCTCAGCCACTGCACTAGGCAGAAGCATCAGGAAGCTCCATTACTGACTGCTGTATATACAGTATCCCTCTCTTCCTCTCTCTCCCCCCCTCTCTCTCCCTCTCCCTCCCCTCTCTCTCTCTCTCTCTCTGTGTCTGTCTCTCTCTCTCTCTTTTTTTTTTTATATCTATTTTTCTCCCTTCCCATAATCGGTACCTCTGTTTTCAGGGTACATATGAAAGAACCATATTTCAAATCCACTTTTCCACAACAGGAGATGCCTTGCCAGAGAATACATACATAAGGGCATTACATTACAGTCGTCCCATGCTCCATAAGCATGGGACGGCTGTACTGTAATGCCGCTGTAACGTAATGCGCCACCTTTAAGGGAATTATTGGGAAGCTTAACACTAGAGAGTGGGTGATAAAGGGAGTCGAATCAACAGCAACATTCACAGTTTGGTGTTGTGTGGCGGCGAGGCCTATTCAGTGAGCGGGTAGGCTGACACATTTGCTGCTTGTTTGGCTCAGAGGCTCAATGATTCACAGCCTCCAGCGAGCTCCTCCGGGGAGAATTCCTGGGTATGAACTTTTGGTGGGCTCAGCACCTTCATCCTTGAATGATATTTTTGAAAGGAAAATATTATTCAGAACCCTTGACTGGAGCATTCATCTACAAAAGATTATGTATATGAGCGTTGCCCTGGATGCTTACTGGTGACCAGTTGACTTAACACAGTCAGTTTATTCTGTCTCATCTGACTCTCCGCTTCCTAAGGCTCTGCTGCGTTCGTGCGATGTCCTACTTTTATATACCTATCTAGTAACATAAACAGACAGACAAGCACAGTAAGGTGTGCTTGCCCATTCAAACTATAAATAGCCATTGCAAAGTGAAAGTGTATTCGATCTGAGCGCGGCAGAAACAACACGCCTATCTTCATTTCACCTCAGTCTTTTTAATCATGTGATGACTACTTTAACTAGCTATTTGCAATATTAGCTAATCAAGAGCTTGTGCTATATTTTGAAGTAGAAGAAACTATCCGGGACAAATGGATTCATGCTGCGCTGTTGGTCCGTGGACACTCTCCTCCAACGTTGCTCTAGAGGATCCAGTTTTATTCTCAAGTTGATTCTCTTCATATTAATGTGTTACTAAGTGTAGATCTCACAAAATGAACAGATAAATGTTCACCTCAGTAAAAAGCATCATAAATGCATTCAGCTGAGAGCAAAATGGGATATAGAGTTTTCTCATGCAGCGGTCCAGTAGATCTAACAGCCAACTGCATCATATTTTGTTATTTGACCATGTCTCTATCCAAAAGAATTGTATAAATATGTAATGTATAAATGTATTTTATTATTTCCTACTTATTTCATTAACACATACAATCCTCAACAATTCTGAGTAGAATGATGTGCAATGTGGCAACTCACAAGTCAAATGATTTGTGCAATGACTTTTGTCCTACTAATGAGCATTGCTCTGTGTAGTAGGAACACTTGTTTCAATATTAATGCAGTATTCCCTCTTAGTTCTCGACACACCCCCCACAGCACTAGATTGACTCCTCCCTGGTCCAGCCCTCCAATTAGCTTGTCAGGGTATTTAAGGCAGCTGTGGCATCATGGCTGCCTTTCCTTTTCTCTGCCTGTTGGTTGCCATATTGGCCCCTCTTTGTGACTCTGAGTCTCCTGTCTACCTGGTCTACCTGGTCGTACTGGTGTCTGCTGGCTGAGATTTGTGAATTAAGGTCTCTATCAGCTGCTGTTTTGCCTCTATAGTTTTGTATTTACTGTGTATGTGTGTTGACTTGGTTGTTTTATCTCGTTGCCAGTTGTATCTGGTACTTTTAGTGAGAGCCAACTGGTTTGTTATTAATGACCTTTTTATGTTGTTCGAGTAATTTAGTATATCTGTTATTTCCTTATAGGGGAGCAGAGTGCTGGCTGGTTGGAGAGGCTCGACACCCTGGTGCGGTTCCCTTCACAAGTTTGTACTGGTAAAAGAGCACTGGGACACTGTTTTTCACCTTTTTGCTGTGATTGCTGTTTTGCAGTGAATACACGTGTGGTAGGTAAGTGGTTGCACCCCTGGACACGCCCTCAGTTAGTCTGCCTCTCCATTGCTGGCCTCAGCCCACGCTCCCCTTCGTAAGTACTGGAAGTGTTTTAGTAAAAGAATTGCATTTGTTAGACATTAATTAAATTATTGTAATAAATATTTTGTTACTTCCTTTCACATAGGTTTGATTCCTTTTTCATTTGTGTTTAACCCATCCTCTCCACAGACCCTTCCAGTCATTAATTATTCAATAAATTTCCATTTCTTTTGGAATCACGTCTCTGTCTTACTTTAGTTATCGAACTTGTGTAGCCTGTGTATGACCGAGGTATTAGTCCAGGTTCCTCAGTATACTTCCTGGGGTGAAACTCCCCAGGTGGCGTTGTCGGGTTAGTTATATTCTGTTTGCTTATATCGCCACCCCGCCACATCTGGAATATGGGAGATTTGTAGGAGCAAAGATAAATATTCATAGCAGGAGAAGGGGCTGGATTAAAGGAGAAACCTGCTTAAAATCAGAAGTGTTGGCAGGTGCTCAGGTAGTCAACGACCCAGTGTGATTGCACAACACAAGTATGACAAGATTGTCATTCTAAATTCTAACCTTGTTTCACACTTGCTACAGATACCCCAGGGTTTCACTTAACTTTCTGGGGAGCAGTGCCAGGTAACATTAGATTTAAGTCAGAGGTAACCCACTTTAGAATTACCTCATGTGAAATGCTTGTTAGCCCAGGGTTAAAAGCCAACTTAGCAAGTGATTGTCCCGTTAACCCTGTTAGCCAAAGTCAAAGAAGTGCAGTGTGAAAAGCTCTTATGAGCTCAACTTAAACTCATGCTGTAGTATGCAGTGTCAGGACAGTTAGCGGTTGGAAATTAATTTCTATTGAGATTGGTGCCTTTTATTTTTTTCTTTATGCAATATACCACAGATAGAGATATATATATATATATATATATATATATATATGCAGAAGCGAAGCTAGCACTGCATTTGATTCTCATGCATATTTTACTTGAATTGGAAGATGAATATGATGTGCACAGTTGCTTGCCGATCTTTCTATAGTGTCCTGATGTTGGCAGGCCATCTGGAATATGTGAGGCACTTAATGTAAAGGAGTGCTTGCCCTTACGGTCTCTGTTTATACTGTTTGAAAAGCTCTTGTAGTTTAATCCATTAGTCAGTGCCCATATCTATATAATAATAATACCATTTACCTTTGTGTTTCAGCTATCCTTCTGCAGTCTATATGCAAAAGGAGTTCTTTGGACCTAACACAGCTTCTACTTGACTTTTTCATTATTTTTTCATCTATCTGCTTGAACTCTTGTTGATATGTTGATGCTTGACAGGTCAAAGTAGAAGCTAAGAGACTGTTGTCTTGTGATGTTATGTGCAAAAACATTTGTGCAGACACACACAGGCACATACACACATGCATGTATGTGCACGCACACACACAAACACACACACACACACACAAAGATGGATGGATTACATAACCAGGCTACTGCACTGACAACAGCAGGCCAAACAGTTTGCAAGAATGAAAATTTGATTTTGATGGTAAAATCAAGTAACATTGATTTTCTCATTTTTGTGATATCTCAAAAGCTGAAAATAATGTATATCATCATCCAAGATAGCAAAGGTTGTAGTATATTCTTTGAAATGATTTTATAATGAATAAGAGTAATGAA